>NC_039360.1:110558191-110593829 GCF_003573695.1 Papaver somniferum | reverse complement strand
AGGTTCACAAATTGAAAGGTGTCATCGAAATGATAAGATCTTAGCACAGTACTGTGTGGAACAGTTTTCAGTTTCCCACCGTCCCTGACGGTCATCCAGGTTGCCACTCGTAAGTGGGATGCTAGCCGAGCCTGAAAACGCACACCCTTGGCCAGTGCCAACATGTGGGGATGATCAGTCCCTATTTTCTACCCACCATCCCAGACGGTCTTCCGGATATCCACTCGTATGTGGGGTGCCACTTAGGCCAGGAAAACTCACAGTACTTAAACAAGCTCAACTCGATTCACAAAGTAACTGGCATAGCAGTTAAAAACTCCTTTCCGCTCAAAAGTTGGCCTACTCTCCAACTTTATTTCCTTTAGAACAAAACAATGCTCGTTTGACGAGACCACTCCGCACAAATACCTAGAGTTTTTTCGGAACTTGCTCTGATACCAACTGTGACGGGAAGAAAAATTACGCCTGGCACGCCTGGGCACGAAGGCCATAACTCCCCCGGTGCGCCATACTGATGCTACTTACCAGGCCTTATAGCTAGGAAAATGCACATCCATTTTCCATCGAAAGCATGATAGTGGAGCATATTCTAGCTAACTTAGCTTCCATACCGTTCCAACTTACCGTTGTTCCGCGAAGGGTTTATTAAGAAAACGAAAACTTTCCTAAAACGGCAAAAACGACCTTTTGAGGCTCTAAATGATGAAATTTCGCTAAATTCGGGTGGCCATGTGGATCTATAGATCAACATGTCTTGATCTTTGGGCCTTTTCCCATCAGAATGAACTCCTCTTGATCTAAATTACGACTCTCAGGTTTTTATCCTATGTCGAACGCCTTGATAGGAAGTATGTGAATCCGATGAATGGAATGCAACTTGCCTCATCAAGTTTGGCCACAATCATCTCTTGCGTCGAGCTACCGAGCCAGATGATATCACAGGCCAGAATGTCACAATCAATTCACAATTTGATGATATGAGCGACAAATTGCTGGACCGGCAATGCTGTAACTCATTGCGGCTGCCTACGTACCCTTCCCTACTCTAAAGGGATCAAGCACAGACCGTAGTTCATCCTCGAAGGGACGGAAACCTAAACCAACTCGATTGCAAGGCCGTGGCCTAACAATAATGGTAATGGCCTGGTCCGTATAGGCCATTCCGTCAAGATGCACAATGATTATGCATCATCGGGTCCGCGATATGGCATAGTGATGTCTAACATCAAATACCCTCTTCGAAACACTACGCAACTATAAATGAGCCTTAGGAATCCTTTATACTCTTCCGGCTAAGCTATGAAGCTTATTTGGTACATAGTCCGCATATGGACCTTCAACCAACTACCCCTCCCTATATATGTCTTAATGGAATTTCTACAAGTATGGAAAGGGGACCAAATTGACATGCCTGCTTCACTGTTCATCTGCAATGATTGCGTTACTTCACAATGATTTTGTTCATCCGCAATGATTGCGTTACTTCGTAATTATTGTGTTCATCCACAATTATTGTGTATTGCGCAACACTCGTTCGGCCAGCCCTCTCTGGCCTGATGCACAATGATTGTGCGACATTAGCTCTAGGCAAATAACCTCTATAATACGCAATGATTACGCTGCAATCTCGAGGCCACCTACCCAACTAGCCTAATGCATTATGATGATGCAACATTGGACTTTTGCCAATATGCCTACGCAATGTGCCTTCCTTGGCACCAAATATGGCCCCGGGCCAAATGCATCTCACTATGCAAAGGAAGCTTTGTGTGAAGCTTCATCACAAGCAAATGGCGCATCTTTTAGCATGCGCCATGCTAAAAACACGGGATGTTACATTATCACACCCTTCAAAGAATTTCGTCCTCGAAATTCAAAATCAAAGCTATTGTGGACAATCTCTTCGGTTTGGATTTCCTGAGAAAAAGTCTCATACCAGATGCTTAAAAATCACGGGTTTCTTCGAGTTATCGTGAACAACAATTTAGACCTTATGAGAAACCGCGCCATAGCGCGTGCCCAGGAATCCAAAAGTGCCCACGACAATACCAAAAATCGCAATTGGCCAGTGCCAAGAGGATATCTCGACCATGTATCCTAGATGGAATCCCATACTACCACCCAGGAATCCCTAAGGTTCACAAATTGAAAGGTATCATCGAGATGATAAGATCTTAGCACAGTACTATGTGGAACAGTTTTCAGTTTCCCACCGTCCCTGACGGTCATCCAGGTTGCCACTCGTAAGTGGGATGCTAGCCGGGCCTGACATCGCACACCCTTGACCAGTGCCAACGTGTGGGGATGATCAGTCTCATTGTCTACCCATCGTCCCAGACGGTCTTCCGGATATCCACTCGTAATTGGGGTGCCACTTAGGCCAGGAAAACTCACAGTATTTAAACAAGCTCAACTCGATTCATAAAGTAACTGGCATAGCAATTACAAACTCCTTTCCGTGCAAAAGTTGGCCTATTCTCCAACTTTATTTCCTTTAGAAGGAAACAATGCTCGTTTGACTAGTCCACTCCACACAAGTCCCTAGAGTTTTGTCGGAACTTGCTCTGATACCAACTGTGACGGGCCGAAAAATTACGCCTGGCACGCCTGGGCACGAAGGGCATAACTCCCCCGGTGCGCCATACTGATGCTACTTACCATGCCTTATAGCTAGGAAAATGCACATACATTTTCCCTCGCAAGCATGCTCGTGGAGCATGTTCCAGCTAACTTAGCTTCCACACCGTTCCAACAGACCGTTGTTCCGCGAAGGGTTTATTAAGAAAACAAAAACTTTCCTAAAACGGCAAAAATGACCTTTTGAGGCTCTAAATTATTTTTTCGCTTAATTCAGGTGGCCATGTGGATCTATGGATCAACATGTCTTGATCTTTGGGCCGTTTCCCATCAAAATGAACTCCTCTTGAGCTAAATTACGACACTCGGGTTTTAAGCCTTTGTCGAACGCCTTGATAGGAAGTATGAGCATCCGATGAATGGAATGCAACTAGCCTCATCAAGTTTGGCCACAATCATCTCTTGCGTCGAGCTACCGAGCCAGATGATATGAGAGGCCAGAATGTCACAATCATCTCACAATTTGATGATATGAGCGACAAAGTGTTGGACCGGCAATGCTGCAACTCATTGCGTCTGCCTACGTACCCTTCCCTACTCTAAAGGGATCAAGCACATACTGTAGTTCATCCTCGAAGGGATGGGAACCCAAACGAACTCGATTGCAAGGCCGTGGCCTAATAATAATGGTAATGGCCTGGTCCGTATAGGCCATTCCGTCAAGATGCACAATGATTATGCATCATCGGGGTCCGCGATATGGCATAGTGATGTCTAAGCATTAAATACCCTCTTCGAAACGCTACGCAACTATAAATGAGCCTTAGGCATCCTTTATACTCTTCCGGCTAAGCTATGAAGCTTATTTGGTACATAGTCCGCATATGCACCTTCAACCAACTACCCCTCCCTATATTTGTCTTAATGGAATTTCTACAAGTATGGAAAGGGGACCAAATTGACATGTCCGCTTCACTGTTCATCCGCAATGATTGTGTTCATCCGCAATGATTGTGTTCATCCACAATGATTGTCTATTGCGCAACACTCGTTCAGCCAGCCCTCTCTGGCATGATGCATAATGATTGTGCGACATTAGTTCCAGGCCAATAACCTCTATAATACGCAATGATTACGCTGCAATCTCGAGGCCACCTACCCACTGGCCTAATGCATTATGATGATGCAACATTGGACTTTTTCCAATATGCCTACGCAATGTGCCTTCCTTGGCACCAAATATGGCCCCGAGCCAAATGCATCTCACTATGCAAAGGAAGCTTTGGTTGAAGCTTCATCACAAGAAAATGGCGCATCTTTTAGCATGCGCCATGCTGAAAACACGGGATGTTACATTATCACACCCTTCAAAGAATTTCGTCCTCGAAATTCAAAATCAAAGCTATTGTGGACCATCTCTTCGGTTTGGATTTCCTGAGAAAAAGTCTCATACCAGATGCTCAAAAATCACGGGTTTCTTCAAGTTATCGTGAACAACAATTTAGACCTTCTGAGCAACCGTCCCATACCGCGTGCCCAGGAATCCAAAAGTTCCCACGACAATACCAAGAATCGCAATTGGCCAGTTCCAAGAGGATATCTCGACTAGGTATCCTAGATGGCATCCCATACTACCACCCAGGAATCCCTAAGGTTCACAAATTGAAAGGTGTCATCGAAATGATAAGATCTTAGCACAGTACTGTGTGGAACAGTTTTCAGTTGCCCACCGTCCCTGACGGTCATCCAGGTTGCCACTTGTAAGTGGGATGCTAGCCGGGCTTGAAAACGCACACCCTTGGCCAGTGCCAACGTGTGGGGATGATCAGTCCCATTGTCTACCCACCGTACCAGACGGTCTTCCGGATATCCACTCGTAAGTGGGGTGCCACTTAGGCCAGGAAAACTCACAGTACTTAAACAAGCTCAACTCGATTCACAAAGTAACTGGCATAGCAGTTACAAACTCCTTTCCGCTCAAAAGTTGGCCTACTCTTCAACTTTATTTCCTTTAGAAGGAAACAATGCTTGTTTGAATAGTCCACTCCGCACAAGTCCCTAGAGTTTTGTCGGAACTTGCTCTGATACCAACTGTGACGGGCCGAAAAATTACGCCTGGCACGCCTGGGCACGAAGGCCATAACTCCCCCGGTGCGCCATACTGATGCTACTTACCAGGCCTTATAGCTAGGAAAATGCAAATCCATTTCACCTCGCAAGCATGCTCGTGGAGCATGTTCCAGCTAACTTAGCTACCACACCGTTCCAACTTACCGTTGTTCCACGAAGGGTTTATTAAGAAAACGAAAACTTTCCTAAAACGGAAAAAACGACCTTTTGAGGCTCTAAATGATGAAATTTCGCTAAATTCGGGTGGCCATGTGGATCTCTAGATCCACATGTCTTGATCTTTGGGTCGTTTCCCATCAAAATGAACTCTTCTTGAGCTAAATTACGACACTCGGGTTTTAGCCTATGTCGAACGCCTTGATAGGAAGTATGAGCATCCGATGAATGGAATGCAACTTGCCTCATAAAGTTTGGCCACAATAATCTCTTGCGTCGAGCTACCGAACCAGATGATATGAGAGGCCAGAATGTCGCAATCATCTCACAATTTGATGATATGAGCGACAAAGTGCTGGACCGGCAATGCTGCAACTCATTGCGGCTGCCTACGTACCCTTCCCTACTCTAAAGGGATCAAGCACAGACCGTAGTCATCCTCGAAGGGATGGAAACCTAAACAAACTCGATTGCAAGTCCGTGGCCTAATAATAATGGTAATGGCCTGGTCCGTATAGGCCATTCCGTCAAGATGCACAATGATTATGCATCATCGGGTCCGCGATATGGCATAGTGATGTCTAAGCATTAAATACCCTCTTGGAGACGCTATGCAACTATAAATGAGCCTTAGGAATCCTTTATACTCTTCCGGCTAAGCTATGAAGCTTATTTGGTACATAGTCCGCATATGCACCTTCAACCAACTACCCCTCCCTATATATGTCTTAATGGAATTTCTACAAGTATGGAAAGGGGACCAAATTGACATTTCTGCTTCATTGTTCATCCGCAATGATTGCGTTACTTCGTAATGATTGTGTTCATCCGTAATGATTGCGTTACTTCGCAATGATTGTGTTCATCCACAATGATTGTGTATTGCGCAACACTCGTTCGGCCACCCTCTCTGGCCTGATGCACAATGATTGTGCGACATTAGCTCTAGGCCAATAACCTCTATAATACACAATGATTACGCTGCAATCTTGAGGCCACCTACCCAACTGGACTAATGTATTATGATGATGCAACATTGGACTTTTGCCAATATGCCTACGCAATGTGCCTTCCTTGGCACCAAATATGGCCCCGGGCCAAATGCATCTCACTATGTAAAAGAAGCTTTGGGTGAAGCTTCATCACAAGCAAATGGCGCATCTTTTATCATGTTCCATGCTAAAAACACGAGATGTTACATTATCACACCATTCAAAGAATTTCGTCCTCGAAATTTAAAATCAAAGCTATTGTGGACAATCTCTTCGGTTTGGATTTCCTGAGCAAAAGTCTCATACCAGATGCTCAAAAATCACGGGTTTCTTCAAGTTATCGTGAACAACAATTTAGACTTTCTGAGCAACCGTCCCATACCGCGTGCCCAGGAATCCTAAAGTGCCCACGACAATACCAAGAATCGCAATTGGCCAGTGCCAAGAGGATATCTCGACCAGGTATCCTAGATGGCATCCCATACTACCACCCAGGAATCCCTAAGGTTCACAAATTGAAAGATGTCATCGAAATGATAAGATCTTAGCACAGTACTGTGTGGAATGGTTTTCAGTTGCCCACCGTCCCTGACGGTCATCCAGGTTGCCACTAGTAAGTGGGATGCTAGTCGGGCCTGAAAACGCACACCCTTGGCCAGTGCCAACGTGTGGGGATGATCAGTCCCATTGTCTACCCACCGTCCCAGACGGTCTTCCGGATATCCACTCGTAAGCGGGGTGCCACTTAGGCAAGGCAAACTCACAGTACTTAAACAAGCTCAACTCGATTCACAAAGTAACTGGCATAGCATTTACAAACTCCTTTCCGCTCAAAAGTTGGCCTACTCTTCAACTTTATTTTCTTTAGAAGGAAACAATGCTCGTTTGACGAGTCCACTCCACACAAGTCCCTAGATTTTTGTCAGAACTTGCTCTGATACCAACTGTGACGGGCCGAAAAATTACGCCTGGCACGCCTCGGCACGAAGGCCATAACTCCCCCGGTGCGCCATACTGATGCTACTTACCAGGCCTTATAGCTAGGAAAATGCACATCCATTTTCCCTCGCAAACATAATCGTGGAGCATGTTCCAGCTAACTTAGCTTCCACACCGTTCCAACTTACCGTTGTTCCGCGAAGGGTTTATTAAGAAAACGAAAACTTTCCTAAAATGGAAAAAAAGACCTTTTGAGGCTCTAAATGATGAAATTTCGCTAAATTCGGGTGGCCATGTGGATCTATAGATAGATCCACATGTCTTGATCTTTGGGTCGTTTCCCATCAAAATGAACTCTTCTTGAGCTAAATTACGACACTCGGGTTTTTAGCCTATGTCGAACGCCTTGATAGGAAGTATGAGCATCCGATGAATGGAATGCAACTTGCCTCATAAAGTTTGGCCACAATAATCCCTTGCGTCGATCTACCGAACCAGATGATATGAGAGGCCAGAATGTCGCAATCATCTCACAATTTGATGATATGAGCGACAAAGTGCTGGACCGGCAATGCTGCAACTCATTGCGGCTGCCTACGTACCCTTCCCTACTCTAAAGGGATCAAGCACAGACCGTAGTCATCCTCGAAGGGATGGAAACCTAAAAAAACTCGATTGCAAGGCCGTGGCCTAATAATAATGGTAATGGCCTGGTCCGTATAGGCAATTCCGTCAAGATGCACAATGATTATGCATCATCGGGTCCGCGATATGTCATAGTGATGTCTAAGAATTAAATACCCTCTTGGAAACGCTAAGCAACTATAAATGAGCCTTAGGCATCCTTTATACTCTTCCGGCTAAGCTATGAAGCTTATTTGGTACATAGTCCGCATATGCACCTTCAACCAACTACCCCTCCCTATATATGTCTTAATGGAATTTCTACAAGTATGGAAAGGGGACCAAATTGACATTTCTGCTTCATTGTTCATCTGCAATGATTGTGTTCGTCCGTAATGATTGCGTTACTTCGCAATGATTGTGTTCATCCACAATGATTGTGTATTGCGCAACACTCGTTCGGCCAGCCCTCTCTGGCCTGATGCACAATGATTGTGCGACATTAGCTCTAGGCCAATAACCTCTATAATACGCAATGATTACGCTGCAATCTCGAGGCCACCTACCCAACTGGCCTAATGTATTATGATGATGCAACATTAGACTTTTTCCAATATGCCTACGCAATGTGCCTTCCTTGGCACCAAATATGGCCCCGGGCCAAATGCATCTCACTATGTAAAAGAAGCTTTGGGTGAAGCTTCATCACAAGAAAATGGCGCATCTTTTAGCATGTGCCATGCTAAAAACACGAGATGTTACATTATCACACCCTTCAAAGAATTTCGTCCTCGAAATTCAAAATCAAAGATATTGTGGACAATCTCTTCGGTTTGGATTTCCTGAGCAAAAGTCTCATACCAGATGCTCAAAAATCACGGGTTTCTTCAAGTTATCGTGAACAACAATTTAGACCTTCTGAGCAACCGTCCCATACCGCGTGCCCAGGAATCCTAAAGTGCCCACGACAATACCAAGAATCGCAATTGGCCAGTGCCAAGAGTATATCTCGACCAGGTATCCTAGATGGCATCCCATACTACCACCCAGGAATCCCTAAGGTTCACAAATTGAAAGATGTCATCGAAATGATAAGATCTTAGCACAGTACTGTGTGGAATAGTTTTCAGTTTCCCACCGTCCCTGACGGTCATCCAGGTTGCCACTAGTAAGTGGGATGCTAGCCGGGCCTGGAAACGCACACCCTTGGCCAGTGCCAACGTGTGGGGATGATCAGTCCCATTGTCTACCCACCGTCCCAGACGGTCTTCCGGATATCCACTCGTAAGCGGGGTGCCACTTAGGCCAGGCAAACTCACATTACTTAAACAAGCTCAACTCGATTCACAAAGTAACTGGCATAGCATTTACAAACTCCTTTCCGCTCAAAAGTTGGCCTACTCTTCAACTTTATTTTCTTTAGAAGGAAACAATGCTCGTTTGACGAGTCCACTCCACAGAAGTCCCTAGATTTTTGTCAGAACTTGCTCTGATACCAACTGTGACGGGCCGAAAAATTACGCCTGGCACTCCTGGGCACGAAGGCCATAACTCCCCCGGTGCGCCATACTGATGCTACTTACCAGGCCTTATAGCTAGGAAAATGCACATCCATTTTCCCTCGCAAACATGCTCGTGGAGCATGTTCCAGCTAACTTAGCTTCCACACCGTTCCAACTTACCGCTGTTCCGCGAAGGGTTTATTAAGAAAACAAAAACTTTTTTAAAACGGCAAAAACGACCTTTTGAGGCTCAAAATGATGAAATTTCTTTTAATTCGGGTGGCCATGTGGATCTATGGATCAACGTGTCTTGATCTTTGGGACGTTTCCCATCAAAATGAACTCCTGTTGAGCTAAATTACGACACTCGGGTTTTTAGCCTATGTCGAACGCCTTGATAGGAAGTATGAGCATCCGATGAATGGAATGCAACTAGCCTCATCAAGTTTGGCCACAATCATCTCTTGCGTCGAGCTACCGAGACAGATGATATGAGAGGACAAAATGTCACAATCATCTAACAATTTGATGATATGAGCGACAAAGTGCTGGACCGGCAATGCTGCAACTCATTGCGGCTGCCTACGTACCCTTCCCTACTCTAAAGGGATCAAGCACAGACCGTAGTTCATCCTCGAAGGGATGGAAACCTAAACCAACTCGATTGCAAGGTCGTGGCCTAATAATAATGGTAATGGCCTGGTCCGTATAGGCCATTCCGTCAAGATGCACAATGATTATGCATCATCGGGTCCGCGATATGGCATAGTGATGTCTAAGCATTAAATACCCTCTTCGAAACGCTACGCAACTATAAATGAGCCTTAGGCATCCTTTATACTCTTCCGGCTAAGCTATGAAGCTTATTTGGTACATAGTCCGCATATACACCTTCAACCAACTACCCCTCCCTATATATGTCTTAATGGAATTTCTACAAGTATGGAAAGGGGACCAAATCGACATGTCTGCTTCACTGTTCATCCGCAATGATTGCGTTACTTCGCAATGATTGTGTTCATCCGTAATGATTGTGTTCATCCACAATGATTGTGTATTGCGCAACACTCGTTCGGCCAGCCCTCTCTGGCCTGATGCACAATGATTGTGCGACATTAGCTCCAGGCCAATAACATTTATAATACGCAATGATTACGCTGTAATCTCGAGGCCACCTACCCAACTGGCCTAATGCATTATGATGATGCAACATTGGACTTTTGCCAATATGCCTACGCAATGTGCTTTCCTTGGCACCAAATATGGCCCCGGGCCAAATGCATCTCACTATGCAAAGGAAGCTTTGGTTAAAGCTTCATCACAAGCAAATGGCGCATATTTTAGCATGCGCCATGCTAAAAACACGGGATGTTACATTATCACACCCTTCAAAGAATTTCGTCCTCGAAATTCAAAATCAAAGCTATTGTGGACCATCTCTTCGGTTTGGATTTCCTGAGAAAAAGTCTCATATCAGATGCTCAAAAATCACGGGTTTCTTCAAGTTATCGTGAATAACAATTTAGACCTTCTGAGCAACCGTCCCATACCGCGTGCCCAGGAATCCAAAAGTTCCCACGACAATACCAAGAATCGCAATTGGCCAGTTCCAAGAGGATATCTCGACCAGGTATCCTAGATGGCATCCCATACTACCACCTAGGAATCCCTAAGGTTCACAAATTGAAAGGTGTCATCGAAATGATAAGATCTTAGCACAGTACTGTGTGGAACAGTTTTCAGTTTCCCACCGTCCCTGACGGTCATCCAGGTTGCCACTTGTAAGTGGGATGCTAGCCGGGCTTGAAAACGCACACCCTTGGCCAGTGCCAACGTGTGGGGTTGATCATTCCCATTGTCTACCCACCGTTCCAGACGGTCTTCCAGATATCCGCTCGTAAGTGGGGTACCACTTAGGACAGGCAAACTCACAGTACTTAAACAAGCTCAACTCGATTCACAAAGTAACTGGCATAGCAGTTACAAACTCCTTTCCGCTCAAAAGTTGGCCTACTCTTCAACTTTATTTCCTTTAGAAGGAAACAATGCTCGTTTGACTAGTCCACTCCGCACAAGTCCCTAGAGTTTTGTCGGAACTTGCTCTGATACCAACTGTGACGGGACAAAAAATTATGCCTGGCACGCCTGGGCACGAAGGCCATAACTCCCCCGGTGCGCCATACTGATGCTACTTACCAGGCCTTATAGCTAGGAAAATGCACATCCATTTCACCTCGCAAGCATGCTCGTGGAGCATGTTCCAGCTAACTTAGCTTCCACACCGTTCCAACTTACCGTTGTTCCGCGAAGGGTTTATTAAGAAAACGAAAACTTTCCTAAAACGGAAAAAACGACCTTTTGAGGCTCTAAATGATGAAATTTCGCTAAATTCGGGTGGCCATTTCTTGATCTTTGGGCCGTTTCCCATCAAAATGAACTTCTCTTGAGCTAAATTACGACACTCGGGTTTTTAGCCTATGTCGAACTCCTTGATAGGAAGTATGAGCATCCGATGAATGAAATGCAACTTGCCTCATAAAGTTTGGCCACAATCATCTCTTGCGTCGAGCTACCGAGCCAGATGATATGAGAGGCCAGAATGTCGCAATCATTTCACAATTTGATGATATGAGTGACAAAGTGCTGGACCGGCAATGCTGCAACTCATTGCGGCTGCCTACGTACCCTTCCCTACTCTAAAGGGATCAAGCACAGACCGTAGTTCATCCTCGAAGGGATAGAAACCTAAACAAACTCGATTGCAAGGACGTGGCCTAATAATAATGGTAACGGCCTGGTCCGTATAGGCCATTCCGTCAAGATGCACAATGATTATGCATCATCGGGTCCGCGATATGGCATAGTGATGTCTAAGCATTAAATACCCTCTTGGAAACGCTACGCAACTATAAATGAGCCTTAGGAATCCTTTATACTCTTCCGGCTAAGCTATGAAGCTTATTTGGTACATAGTCCGCATATGCACCTTCAACCAACTACCCCTCCCTATATATGTCTTAATGGAATTTCTACAAGTATGGAAAGGGGACCAAATTGACATTTCTGCTTCATTGTTCATCCGCAATGATTGTGTTACTTCGCAATGATTGTGTTCATCCGTAATGATTGCGTTACTTTGCAATGATTGTGTTCATCCACAATGATTGTGTATTGCGCAACACTCGTTCGGACAGCCCTCTCTGGCCTGATGCACAATGATTGTGCGACATTATCTCTAGGCCAATAACCTCTATAATACGCAATGATTACGCTGCAATCTCGAAGCCACCTACCCAACTGGCCTAATGCATTATGATGATGCAACATTGGAGTTTTGCCAATATGCCTACGCAATGTGCCTTCCTTGGCACCAAATATGGCCCCGGGCCAAATGCATTTCACTATGTAAAAGAAGCTTTGGGTGAAGCTTCATCACAAACAAATGGCGCATCTTTTAGCATGTGCCATGCTAAAAACACGAGATGTTACATTGTCACACCCTTCAAAGAATTTCGTCCTCGAAATTCAAAATCAAAGCTATTGTGGACAATCTCTTCGGTTTGGATTTCCTGAGCAAAAGTCTCATACCAGATGCTCAAAAATCACGGGTTTCTTCAAGTTATCGTGAACAACAATTTAGACCTTCTGAGCAACCGTCCCATACCGCGTGCCAAGGAATCCAAAAGTTCCCACGACAATACCAAGAATCGCAATTGGCCAGTGCCAAGGGGATATCTCGACCAGGTATCCTAGATGGCATCCCATACTACCACCCAGGAATCCCTAAGGTTCACAAAAAGATGTCATCGAAATGATAAGATCTTAGCACAGTACTGTGTGGAATAGTTTTCAGTTGCCCACCGTCCCTGACGGTCATCCAGGTTGCCACTCGTAAGTGGGATGCTAGCCGGGCCTGAAAACGCACACCCTTGGCCAGTGCCAATGTGTGGGGATGATCAGTCCCATTGTCTACCCACCCTCCCAGACGGTCTTCCGGATATCCACTCGTAAGCAGGGTGCCACTTAGGCCAAGCAAACTCACAGTACTTAAACAAGCTCAACTCGATTCACAAAGTAACTGGCATAGCATTTAAAAACTCCTTTCCGCTCAAAAGTTGGCCTACTCTCCAACTTTATTTCCTTTAGAAGGAAACAATGCTCGTTTGACGAGTCCACTCCGCACAAGTTCCTAGAGCTTTGTCGGAACTTACTCTGATACCAACTGTGACGGGCCGAAAAATTACGCCTGGCACGCCTGGGCACGAAGGCCATAACTCCCCCGGTGCGCCATACTGATGCTACTTACCAGGCCTTATAGCTAGGAAAATGCACATCCATTTTCCCTCGCAATTATGCTCGTGGAGCATGTTCCAGCTAACTTAGCTTCCACACCGTTCCAACTTACCCTTGTTCCGCGAATAAGAATGATTATGACATGCCTGCTTCACTGTTCATCCGTAATGATTGCGTTACTTCGCAATGATTGTGTTCATCTGCAATCATTGCGTTACTTCGCAATGATTGTTTTCATCCACAATGATTATGTATTGCTCAACACTCGTTCGGCCATCCGTCTCTAGCCTGATGCACAATGATTGTGTGACATTAGCTCTAGGCCAATAACCTCTATAATACGCAATGATTACGCTGCAATCTCGAGGCCACCTACCCAACTGGCCTAATGCATTATGATGATGCAACATTGGACTTTTCAGCGTTCCAAATTGACATGCCTGCTTCACTGTTCATCCGCAATGATTGCGTTACCAACTGTGACGGGCCGAAAAATTACGCCTGGCACGCCTGGGCACGAAGGCCATAACTCCCCCGGTGCGCCATACTGATGCTACTTACCAGGCCTTATAGCTAGGAAAATGCACTTCCATTTTCCCTTGCAAGCATGCTCGTGGAGCATGTTGCGGATAACTTAGCTTCCTCACCATTCCAACTTACCCTTGTTCTGCGAAGGGTTTATTAAGAAAACGAAAACTTTCCTAAAACGGGAAAAACGACATTTTGAGGCTCTAAACGATGAAATTTGGCTAAATTCGGGTGGCCATTTGGATCTATAGATCAACATGTCTTGATCTTTGAGCCGTTTCCCATCAAAATGAACTCCTCTTGAGCTAAATTACGACACTCGGGTTTTTAGCCTATGTCGAACGCCTTGATAGGAAGTATGAGCATCCGATGAATGGAATGCAACTTGCCCCATCAAGTTTGGCCACAATCATCTCTTGCGTCAAGCTACCGAGCCAGATGATATGAGAGGCCAGAATGTCGCAATCATCTCACAATTTGATGATATGAGCGACAATGTGCTGGACCGGCAATGCTGCAACTCATTGCGGCTGCCTATGTACCCTTCCCTACTCTAAAGGGATCAAGCACAGACCGTAGTTCATCCTCGAAGGGACGGAAACCTAAACCAACTTGATTCAAGGATGTGGCCTAACAATAATGCTAATGTCCTGGTCCTTATAGGCCATTCCGTCAAGATGCACAATGATTATGCATCATCGGGTCCGCGATATGGCATAGTGATGTCCAAGCATAAAATACCCTCATCGAAACGCTACGTAACTATAAATGAGTCTTAGGAATCCTTTATACTCTTCCAGCTAAGCTATGAAGCTTATTTGGTACATAGTCCGCATATGCACCTTCAACCAACTACCACTCCCTATATATGTCTTAATGGAAATTCTACAAGTATGGAAAGGGGACCAAATTGACATGCCTGCTTCACTGTTCATCCGCAATGATTGCGTTACTTCGCAATGATTGTGTTCATCCGCAATGATTGCGTTACTTCGCAATGATTGTGTTCATCCACAATGATTGTGTATTGCGCAACACTCGTTCGGCCAGCTCTCTCTGGCCTGATGCACAATGATTGTGCGACATTAGCTCTAGGCCAATAACCTCTATAATACGCAATGATTACGCTGCAATCTGGAGGCCACTGGTGTGAAAATGAAAAACACACAAAAACTCTTGCAAGTATACAAGGTCAAGTTTTAGTATAGAAAGTAAGAATGGGATCAGTCCACAGGGAGTGGGAGCATGCAAGAAATTATCCTAAGCTATCAATGGGTGCAAAGCACTGTGGCAGTGAGCAAGGCAAGGTAATATGGCAGATGCAAATAACCAAAACAGTTAACAAACCAAAGCAGTTAACACAAGATGGCAAAACAGCAAAGATTAAATGGCAGAGGATATAAAATAAAAATAGCAGGGAACCAAGGCTGTAAGCCAAGGGCAGGGGGAGTTTGTGCACTGATTTCAGTGCACAACAGCTACAAATTGCAAGGAATTAAACAAGCAAAACAGGTAAGGAGATAAACTGAACAGGAAGCAAAACAGAACTGAATTTAAGTGACTGTAAAAGGGATTGTGGCTAAGCTAAGGCTTAGTATCCACCTTGTGTCCTAATCAAACAACATATTTCTAGGTTGAGTTGAAAATCCTATGCATACATCTATAATGGGAGGAAAAATAATTTGCTCACTAGTTTGCCCCTAGCATTGACTGTCTTTTGACAGAACAATCAATCACAGGCACTATGAGCATTAACCTCTTCCCATTGCTCAAACAAAACAGGGAAAGGAGTTAACTATCCTAGCAACTTGTCATTTGACAGTGCATAAGGCTTCAACTGAGCCTTAACTTAATGCTACTTAGCTCATGCTCAACATATTACATACACAAGCATTCATCATACAAGATAATTCAAATAACATACACATAACATTCAACTGTCAACTATGATAAAGGGACTGAATTTGAAATTGTAATGAAAATTTCTTCAAAATGTCTACTGGCTAGTCCAGAGATGCCCAATTTTACAACCCCTGACACCCTTTTATAGTTACAGCCCAAAAAAAACTAAAATCCCCAAATCAGTAAAATTAGGGTTTCACCAAAAAGTGAAATTGACTCACCTAACTCTCTGATTTCATCTCAATAGTCTCGACCCATGCTTCTTTCTCTTCTTCTCCTGCTTTTCCCATGTCTTCCATGTTGCTACGCTCCAGCTCGAGCTTCCTCTGCCTATCAACCTAGTTCATCGATTTCAAAACCCTAACAGAGAGAGGGAGTGTGAAATCAGTGAAATAGGTAGCATAGGATGATGGGGGAAGGATGGGTTTTGGTTTTATTTGATGTAGGGTGGTTGTAGTGGCTGGTAGGGATGATGGCGGACATGGTGGTGGTACGGGTTCTGCATACGGGGGAAGGAAGAAGAGATGGAGAAGACAGAAGATGTCGATAGAGTTAGGGTTAGGGGGCGTTTGGATAGGGGTATAGGGTGTTCGATACTTGGGTGTTAGGCGGGTTCGGCGAGGTTTGATGATCTGCGACAAGGAGCGATGGATGGGAAGATGGTAGGTGGATCCAACGGCGATACGGAGGTAAGCGTGGAGCGACCGTCGGATGAAGGGATGTAGCAAAACGGACGACCCAAGATGGATATGGGCGTTGCGATGTAAAGCGGGGGCTTCGGAGTTTGATGTGCGATGATGGAGCGACCGCAGGATGCAGAAATGCTTCGATCTGACGGCTGAAATCCGAGACGGGCTTGGATAGTGGAAATGTGTTTGAGTAAGGGTTTTGGGCCTTGGGTATGCCAAGCCCATATCTTCTTTAAGGACAATTCTTCTTCTTCAAGACCATTCCTAGCCTCTTGGTTTTGTGTACAACGTTCTTCGCGGCTTCCTTGCGTAATTTCTTCCGGCTTTTCATCACTCTTCAGCTCTTTTCCGCTCCGCAAGTCATCCAGACTTTATTTATTACCTAAAATGCAAAATTAAGTAAGAAAAATATTTATTCTTGAAAACAATGAAAATACAGAATATGGGATAAAATGTAGAATTAATGCACAAAAGATGAGTTAAATGCCAAGAAAAATATATAGAAATATGCACTTTTTAGCACTCATCAAATACCCCCAAACCTGAATTTTACTTGTCCTCAAGTAAAACAAAACTAAGGAAATCCTACCTATACCACTGTCGCTGGTCTCTCGAATGCATTTAGCATATGCACTAAGCCTTTTAAAACACTAAGTGTCCCTAGTGGACGAGTGAAGTCTCGTGAAGGTTTGCTTAGAACGTACCTACAAAGTTCTAGGTCAAAATATAAGCTCAGATTCCATCAAATGTGACATGTGCAAGTCAGTTTAAGCTCACAGCAAAATGGAGATGTCAATCTAGCTATCAAAGGCACAATCCTAGCACTGATAACAAAAAAAAAGACATGTGATAAGAGTGTAAAGTGTATCTACACATGTGTAAAGAAAGATCGGATGTTATGACTACTAATCACCAAGAGATAGTTTCTCAGGCTAAGAACCAAGGTCGAAATCTAGCTAGCTGTCCGGACTTTACGAGAATTGTGAATGAGTTGGAGGTATTTCACAATTACTCGCGTTGTACATTAATGGCATACACCCTCCTTGCTTATTACAATGAAACAACAAAATGACTATTTACATGACTCTTATTTACATTGACTACTCTCTTTTTATTTTTGGAACAAGAGATGATGGAATTGATAAATACTTGATTTTTTTGTATTTTTCTGATATTTTTTTCTGAATATATACATCGTTTTTTTTTTTTGATAAAGAAACGCTTTTGATACATATACAAAAGGAAACAAAAGATTACATGACACTTTGCAAGAGGTATCCCTTTTTGATGCACCCAGTTAAATTCGATGGTTGTTTTTCTTAATGTAACCTCCACCTTCTATCCCAACCAACCAAAGAACAAGCTAGTCAAGTTTCGTTCAGTATTCTAAAGTGATTGGCAACTAAAACTTCCGATAGAACACCTTGAAGATCGAGGCTATACATGTATTGGTAGATCGTGCGCGTGCTAGTTTCTTATCACTATGTGAATTGTGCTAGAATCAGGGTGCCTAAATATCTAGACTAAGACTCCTAATAATTACATATTTGCACAAGAGTCAACATTTCAAGGTAAATGAGCTCCATTTTTATGTTTTTTTTTTTTTCAATTTTTAATTTTTTTTTTATTTTGATTTTTCAATTTTTTTGGAATTTTTCAATTTTTTCAAAAAGATGGAGTTTTGTTTTCAATTATGGCATATTATCGTGGTATCTACTCTATACCCCCAAACCTGAACTAAACATTGTCCTCAATGTTTAAAAATATGGAAAGAATTAAAATACAACATATGGAAAGGGACATGCTGAGTAGAGTAAAAGGAGAGAGAATACTCGATTTCGGCGAAAGCAGAATTAAAACTCCGTTATCCAAGGCAAAACTCCAACATATTCGGAGTCACAATGGATGAGCACAAAATATATACAAAAGGAAATTTAACTAACACATTATCTACAAGAAAATTTTGGTTTTTAATGGGATTGGACTTTTTGGGAAAAATTTGGTTTTGTCGGGAGTGAAAACTTTTTGGTTTTTTTTTTTTAGGGAAAAAGGCTTTTTGGTTTTCAATGGGGAAGAAAACGCAGCTACTTATGTACAAGGGTGGACCAGCTTAGTCCACATAGACTGGGTCCTCCAGGTTGGTTGTTTCAGTGTCGGGTGGGAATGGTTCAAGGAATGGTTTTAATCTCTGCCCGTTGACTTTGAAAATGTTCTTGTTGGAGACATCTTCAATCTCTACAGCTCCATGAGGAAAAACTGTGCGTACTAGGTACGGACCCTTCCATCTGGAACGCAGTTTTCCTGGAAAAAGATGTAATCGGGAGTCATACAGCAAGACTTTCTGACCAGGAGTGAAGGATTTGCGTAGAATACGCTTGTCATGAAATATCTCCATCTTCTGCTTATATAACCTGGCACTGTCATAAGCCTCATTTCTCAATTCTTCCAACTCGTTGAGTTGAAGTTTCCGTTGAATTCCAGCTTCGTCCAGAGAAAAGTTCAGTTGCTTGATTTCCCAATAAGCTCGATGTTCTAACTCCAGAGGAAGATGACACGTCTTTCCATACACTAGACGATAGGGGGACATGCCAATTGGTGTCTTATACGCTGTTCTATAGGCCCACAAAGCATCATTCAATCTTATTGACCAATCTTTCCTAGACGGGTTAACCGTCTTTTCTAGAATGTGCTTGATTTCCCTATTAGACACTTCCACTTGTCCACTGGTCTGAGGGTGGTACGGAGTAGCAACCTTGTGAGTTATTCCATACTTGCGTACTAAAAACTCGAAGTGCATATTGCAGAAATGTGAGCCACCGTCACTGATGATAGCTCTCGGGGTACCAAAACGTGAAAATATGTTTTCCTTTAAAAAGGAAAGTACCACCTTGTGGTCATTTGTTCTGGTTGTTATGGCTTCTACCCACTTAGAAACGTAATCAACTGCGACTAGGATGTACAATCTACCGTCAGAAATAGGGAATGGACCCATGAAGTCGATCCCCCAAACATCAAAAATCTCCACAATCAAAACGGGGTTCAATGGCATCATGTTTCTCCTCGAAATGCTTCCTAGCTTTTGACAGCGTTCACAAGCAACACAATAACCATGGCAATCCTTGAACAATGATGGCCAATAGAATCCACACTGCAAGATCTTTGCAGCGGTTTTCTTGGCACTGAAATGGCCTCCACATGCTTGGTCATGACAGAAAGATATCACATCTTTCTGTTCAGTGTTGGGGACACATCTCCTAATGATTTGGTCCGGGAAGTACTTAAACAAATATGGGTCATCCCAAAGGAAATGTTTAACTTCAGCCAAGAACTTATAGCGGTCTTTTCTCGACCAACGTGAGGGCATCCTACCTGTAGCGAGGTAGTTAACAATATCAGCAAACCAAGGAAGGTCTGAGATAGACATCAGCTGTTCATCTGGGAATGATTCTCTAATCAGCTCAAATTCATCAATAGACTCTAAAGTCAATCTAGACAAATGATCAGCAACCACATTCTCATAACCTTTCTTATCACGAATTTCGAGATCGAATTCCTGTAATAATAGTATCCATCGAATAAGGCGAGCTTTAGCATCCTTCTTGGAAAGAAGATACTTCAAAGCCGCATGGTCTGTGTATATGATGATCTTAGACCCTATCAGATAAGATCTAAACTTGTCTAATGCGAAAACGACGGCAAGCAATTCCTTCTCGGTAGTTGAATAATTGAGTTGGGTATCATTAAGGGTTTTGCTAGCATAGTATATCACATATGGTAGTCTATCAAATCGCTGTCCTAAAACAGCACCAACAGCATAATCAGAGGCATCACACATAAGTTCGAACGGAAGCTTCCAATCGGGTGGTCGGACTATAGGAGCGGTGGTGAGAAGGGTTTTTAATTCCTCCCATGCCTTCACACAAGCAGCATCGAAATTGAAGGCAACATCTTTCGAGAGAAGACTGCACAGAGGTCTGGAGATTTTGCTGAAATCTTTGATGAATCGCCGGTAAAAACCAGCATGACCTAGAAATGATCTGATCTCCTTCACAGAGCGAGGTTGTGGTAGATGTTGAATGAGGTCAACTTTAGCTTTATCCACTTCAATTCCTTTTTCTGAGATGATGTGTCCTAGAACTATTCCTGAATTCACCATAAAATGGCATTTTTTCCAATTTAGAACAAGGTTCTTTTCTTTACATCTGGATATCACGAGGACAAGATGCTTCAAACATTCGTCAAATGAGGAACCAAAAACAGAGAAATCATCCATAAAGATCTCGAGAAAACTATCTATCATGTCAGAAAAAATGCTCATCATGCAACGCTGAAAAGTAGCAGGTGCATTACACAACCCGAAGGGCATACGTCTATAAGCAAACGTCCCAAATGGACACGTGAATGTAGTTTTTTCCTGATCTTCCGAAGCAATGTGAATTTGGTTATAACCGGAAAATCCATCTAGAAAACAGTAGTGACTGTGTCCAGATACACGTTCTAGCATTTGGTCAATGAAAGGGAGCGGGAAGTGAACTTTCCTTGTTACTGTGTTCAACTTCCTGTAGTCGATGCATACTCGCCATCCTGTGGTTGTACGAGTAGGGACTAATTCATTCTTGTGGTTCTGAACTACAGTAATGCCTGACTTCTTAGGCACAACTTGAATGGGACTAACCCATTTGCTATCAGGTATCGGGTATATGATACCCGCATCAAGTAGTTTCAGGATCTCTCCTTTGACTACATCTCTCATGTTAGGATTAAGTCTCCTTTGCATTTCCCTAGATGGTTTGGCACTCTCTTCGAGATTAATGTGGTGCATGCAAATGGTAGGACTTATTCCTTTGAGGTCTGAGATGGTCCATCCTAATGCCTCCTTGTGTTCCTTAAGTACTTCTAAAAGCTTACTTTCATGTTCCGTGTCTAAACATGATGAAATAATGACAGGTAAAGTATCATAAGAACCTAGGAATGCGTACTTCAACGTACTAGGCAATGTTTTCAATTCAAGCTTGGGTGGCTCAACAATGGATGGAATGAGCTTGGAATCAGAGAGTAAGGGTGGTTCCACTTCATATTTCCTTTCAGTGACGTCCATTTGAGGTACAGATTCGAGCAGAGATAGGACGTCACTACAGTATGCATCATCATAGGAATCTGAGTTAAAGTTCTCCATACACGCTTGAAAGGGGTCGACGGATAGAATGTTAGTCAACGAATCTTGCATCAATCCTTCAATCATATTAACTTCATGCACATCATCATCATCAAGATTCACAGGTTGTTGACTAATATCGAACACATTCAATTCTACCGTCATGTTACCAAAAGACAGTTTCAACACTCCATTACGACAATTAATGATCGCGTTGGACGTAGCCAAGAAAGGACGTCCTAAGATGACAGGAATGTGATAGTCTGGGTTTTGTACAGGTTGAGTGTCTAAGACAATGAAGTCTACGGGAAAATAGAATTTGTCAACCTTGATCAAAACGTCTTCGACCACTCCACGAGGAATCTTGACAGATCGGTCTGCCAGTTGTAGAGTGATAGATGTTGGTTTCAACTCCCCAAGACCTAACTGCTCATAAACAGAATATGGCAGAAGGTTAACACTTGCACCCAGGTCTAATAACGCTTTATTGACCGTGTGTTCTCCTATAGTGAAAGAAATTGTTGGACATCCTGGATCCCTAAACTTGGGTGGAGTTTTGTTCAGAATGATGGAACTCACCTGCTCAGCTAAGAAAGCACGTTTGTGCACATTGAGCTTGCGCTTTTGAGTACACAAGTCTTTGAGGAATTTGGCATAAGCAGGGATTTGCTTGATTGCTTCAAGAAAAGGAATGTTGATGTTGACTCTCTTGAACAGATCTAACATCTCATTGTAATGGGTACTTTTCTGTTGATAGATCAATCTTTGAGGAAATGGGGCAACAGGAGAATGAGTTGGCAAAGGGACATTCACAGCAGTAGAATTGTCAGGCTTTCCAACTTGCTCAGATTCTTTGGTTTTCTGGGGTTGTGGAGACAGCGTGGATTTTGTATCAGATTCATTAGGTTCGCCCACTTTGTTCTCGATGACTTTACCACTTCGGAGGGTGGTAATGGCATGGACTTGATCTGGAGAGGTTTCCTTGCAGGATGATGAGCCTGTTTGAAATATACTCTTTGGATTTTGTTGGGGTTGGCTCGGAAGTTTACCCTTTTCTCTCTCACTTATGGAATCACAGATTTGACCCATCTTTTGATCAAGACTTTTCTGACTTTGCACCAGACTCTGGAACATTTCCTCTAGGGCGGATAATCTCTTGTCGGTATTGTGTTGAGGATATGATTGTTGTTGAGAGTTTGATTGTTGTTGAGGGTTTCTCGGGTGTTGATAACTTTGATTGTTCTGATATCCCTGATTGTTTTGATAGCTCTGATTGGGTTGAGATGGTCCTCCCTGAGTGGGGCCTTTGGACCATGAAAAGTTAGGGTGGTTTCTCCATCCTGGATTGTAGGTCTGTGAATAGGGGTTATGTTCTTGTTTTTGAAACATGGCATGTGCCTGTTCAAGCCTAGATTCCTGGACTGCAAGCAAATCGGGACAATTTTGGAATTGATGGTTGGGATCGTTACAAGCGGCACATACAGACGAAGCGACATGTTCTCGGAGAGTAGTGGTGGAAGGTTTTGAATTTTTATGTAGTTCTAACTCTTCTAATCTCCTAACTATTGATGTCATGTTTGCTCTTCCCTCGAAATCTGCTTCAATCCTAAAAGCCTTCGCTTCGGATGTAGTCTTCCTGGGTTCACGAATGGATTCCCACTGTTGCGTCTTTTCAGCTACTTCAATCAAGAAGTCCCAAGACGCATCAGCAGTTTTGTCTACGAATAGACCATTGCACATCGACTCAACAGTTGTTCGGGTGGACACATCTAGACCTTCATACAAAATTTGCACAAGTCTCCATTTTTCAAAACCATGATGGGGACATTGGAGCAATAATTCATTGAATCTCTCCAAGTATCTAGCTAAGGTCTCACCCTCTAATTGCACAAAGCTATTTAGACTTTGACGAATTGTCGCAGTCTTGTGATTTGGGAAAAACTTTTTGAAAAACTCCTTTATGAGGTCATCCCATGTCATGATGTATTGAGGCTGTAAAGCATAAAGCCAGGCCTTTGCCTTATCTTTCAGGGAGAAAGGAAAGAGCCTTAACTTTAGGGTTTCGTCGGACATTTGAGTGAAACGCAGAGTTCCACAAATTTCCTCGAATTCTCTCACGTGGTGGTACGGGTTTTCATTCTCAACACCTCTAAAAATAGGAAGCATCTGTATTGTGCTCGATTTCAGCTCATAATGGCCATTATCCTCGGGTAGCACAATACAAGAAGGTTGACTGGCTCTAGTTGGGTACATATAATCCTTGAGGGTACGGGGTTCTCCCATTGTTTCGGTTTGATCCGGGCTGTCTACCTCAGAACTCAGAATTTCGATAGGTTCTTCTTGATTAATTCTAACAAGTCTGTTTGTTTGGTCTCTATAGGTCACAATCATGTCCTTGTAGGTACCTCAACTAACATGTTGGTCAGACAGAGCAATCGGAAACAATTTGGCCCACAACGGTTACGAAGATTTGGTTTTGAATGGGTTTTGATGATTTGGTTTTGAGTGGGTTTTGGTTTTAATAAGGGATTTTGTTTTTGGTTTAAAATTGGGCTTTGGAAAAAATTTTGAACTAAACCTAGCATAAATTAGCACAACCCATAAAAGAAAATAAAAACAATAATAATAATTAAGACAAGCCCATAAAAGAAAAAGAAAAAGAAAAAGAAAAATAAAGACAAAAAAAATAATTACAATCCCAAATAAAAAAAAAATAAAAAAAAAATAAAGGAAAATAAAAATTATTACAATCCCAAATAAATAATTAAATTAATTATTACAAGCCCGAATTTGAATTTAAATGAGGCCCAAGTGGGTTAACTCATGGGTTAGGCTTACTTGATTTTTGGAGGGAAGCCCAAAAATAGGCTTTTGGTCCCCTTTTAGTTGCACAGCCCAGTTGGGCTTTAGGATCGTCCTTAGCAGCTTCGCGCTCAAGCCCAGCAACAACAGGTGGAACAGAGCCCAGCAGCAGAAGGTGCACAAACCCAGCAGCAACAGAGCATGCAAGAAATTATCCTAAGCTATCAATGGGTGCAAAGCACTGTGGCAGTGAGCAAGGCAAGGTAATATGGCAGATGCAAAGAACCAAAACAGTTAACAAACCAAAGCAGTTAACACAAGATGGCAAAACAACAAAGATTAAATGGCAGAGGATATAAAATAAAAATAGCAGGGAACCAAGGCTGTAAGCCAAGGGCAGGGGGAGTTTGTGCACTGATTTCAGTGCACAACAGCTACAAATTGCAAGGAATTAAACAAGCAAAACAGGTAAGGAGATAAACTGAACAGGAAGCAAAACAGAACTGAATTTAAGTGACTGTAAAAGGGATTGTGGCTAAGCTAAGGCTTAGTATCCACCTTGTGTCCTAATCAAACAACATATTTCTAGGTTGAGTTGAAAATCCTATGCATACATCTAGAATGGGAGGAAAAATAATTTTCTCACTAGTTTGCCCCTAGCATTGACTGTCTTTTGACAGAACAATCAATCACAGGCACTATGAGCATTAAACTCTTCCCATTGCTCAAGAAAAACAGGGCAAGGAGTTAACTATCCTAGCAACTTGTCATTTGACAGTGCATAAGGCTTCAACTGAGCCTTAACTTAATGCTACTTAGCTCATGCTCAACATATTACATACACAAGCATTCATCATACAAGATAATTCAAATAACATACACATAACATTCAACTGTCAACTATGATAAAGGGACTGAATTTGAAATTGTAATGAAAATTTCTTCAAAATGTCTACTGGCTAGTCCAGAGATGCCCAATTTTACAACCCCTGACACCCTTTTATAGTTACAGCCCAAAAAAAACTAAAATCCCCAAATCAGTAAAATTAGGGTTTCACCAAAAAGTGAAATTGACTCACCTAACTCTCTGATTTCATCTCAATAGTCTCGACCCATGCTTCTTTCTCTTCTTCTCCTGCTTTTCCCATGTCTTCCATGTTGCTACGCTCCAGCTCGAGCTTCCTCTGCCTATCAACCTAGTTCATCGATTTCAAAACCCTAACAGAGAGAGGGAGTGTGAAATCAGTGAAATAGGTAGCATAGGATGATGGGGGAAGGATGGGTTTTGGTTGTATTTGATGTAGGGTGGTTGTAGTGGCTGGTAGGGATGATGGCGGACATGGTGGTGGTACGGGTTCTGCAGACGGGGGAAGGAAGAAGAGATGGAGAAGACAGAAGATGTCGATAGAGTTAGGGTTAGGGGGCGTTTGCATAGGGGTATAGGGTGTTCGATACTTGGGTGTTAGGCGGGTTCAGCGAGGTTTGATGATCTGCGACAAGGAGCGATGGATGGGAAGATGGTAGGTGGATCCAACGGCGATACAGAGGTAAGCGTGGAGCGACCGTCGGATGAAGGGATGTAGCAAAACGGACGACCCAAGATGGAGATGGGCGTTGCGATGTAAAGCGGGGGCTTCAGAGTTTGATGTGCGATGATTGAGCGACCGCAGGATGCAGAAATGCTTCGATCTGACGGCTGAAATCCGAGACGGGCTTGGATAGTGGAAATGTGTTTGAGTAAGGGTTTTGGGCCTTGGGTATGCCAAGCCCATATCTTCTTTAAGGACAATTCTTCTTCTTCAAGACCATTCCTAGCCTCTTGGTTTTGTGCACAACGTTCTTCGCGGCTTCCTTGCGTAATTTCTTCCGGCTTTTCATCACTCTTCAGCTCTTTTCCGCTCCGCAAGTCATCCAGACTTTATTTATTACCTAAAAATGCAAAATTAAGTAAGAAAAATATTTATTCTTGAAAACAATGAAAATACAGAATATGGGAAATGTAGAATTAATGCACAAAAGATGAGTTAAATGCCAAGAAAAATATATAGAAATATGCACTTTTTAGCACTCATCAGCCACCTACCCAACTGGCCTAATGCATTATGATGATGCAACATTGGACTTTTGCCAATATGCCTACGCAATGTGCCTTCCTTGGCACCAAATATGGCCCCGGGCCAAATGCATCTCACTATGCAAAGGAAGCTTTGGGTGAAGCTTTATCACAAGCAAATGGCGCATCTTTTAGCATGCGCCATGCTAAAAACACGGGATGTTACATTATCACACCCTTCAAAGAATTTCTTCCTCGAAATTCAAAATCAAAGCTATTGTGGACAATCTCTCCGGTTTGGATTTCCTGAGCAAAAGTCTAATACCAGATGCTCAAAAATTACGGGTTTCTTCAAGTTATCGTGAACAACAATTTAGACCTTCTGAGCAACCTTCCCATACCGCGTGCCCAGGAATCCAAAAGTGCCCAGGACAATACCAAGAATCGCAATTGGCCAGTGCCAAGAGGATATCTAGACCACGTATCCTAGATGGCATCCTATACTACCACCCAGGAATCCCTAAGGTTCAAAAATTGAAAGGTGTCATCGAAATGATAAGATCTTAGCACAGTACTGTGTAGAACAGTTTTCAGTGTAGAACAGTTTTCAGTTTCCCACCGTCCCTGACGGTCATCCAGGTTGCCACTCGTAAGTGGGATGCTAGCCGGGCCTGACAACGCACACCCTTGGCCAGTGCTAACGTGTGGGGATGATCAGTCCCATTGTATACCCACCGTCCCATACGGTCTTCCGGATATCCACTGGTAAGTGGGGTGCCACTTAGGCCATGCAAACTCACAGTACTTAAACAAGCTCAACTCGATTCACAAAGTAACTGGCATAGCAGTTACAAATTCCTTTCCGCGCAAAAGTTGGCCTACTCTCCAACTTTATTTCCTTTAGAAGGAAACAATGCTCGTTTGACGAGTCCACTCCGCACAAGTCCCTAGAGTTTTGTCGGAACTTGCTCTGATACCAACTGTGACGGGCCGAAAAATTACGCCTGGCACGCCTGGGCACGAAGGCCATAACTCCCCCGGTGCGCCATACTGATGCTACTTACCGGGACTTATAGCTAGGAAAATGCACATCCATTTTCCCTCGCAAGCATGCTCGTGGAGCATGTTCCAGCGAACTTAGATTCCACACCGTTCCAACTTAACCTTGTTCCGCGAAGGGTTTATTAAGAAAACGAAAACTTTCCTAAAACGGCAAAAACGACCTTTTGAGGCTCTAAATGATGAAATTTGGCTAAATTCGGGTGGCCATGTGGATCTATAGATCGACATGTCTTGATATTTGGGCCGTTTCCCATCAAAATGAACTCCTCTTGAGCTAAATTACGACACTCGGGTTTTTAGCCTATGTCGAACGCCTTGATAGGAAGTATGAGCATCCGATGAATGAAATGCAACTTGCCTCATCAAGTTTGGCCACAATCATCTCTTGCGTCGATCTACCGAGCCAGATGATATGAGAGGCCAGAATGTCGCAATCATCTCACAATTTGATGATATGAGCGACAAAGTGCTGGACCGGCAATGCTGCAACTCATTGCGGCTGCCTACGTACCCTTCCCTACTCTAAAGGGATCAAGCACAGACCGTAGTTCATCCTCGAAGGGATGGAAACCTAAACCAACTTGATTGCAAGGACGTGTCCTAACAATAATGGCAATGGCCTGGCCCGTATAGGCCATTCCGTCAAGATGCACAATGATTACGCATCATCGGGTCCGCGATATGGCATAGTGATGTCTAAGCATCAAATACCCTCTTCGAAACGCTATGCAACTATAAATGAGCCTTAGGAATCCTTTATACTCTTTCGGCTAAGCTATGAAGCTTATTTGGTACATAGTCCGCATATGCACCTTCAACCAACTACCCCTCCCTATATATGTCTTAGTGGAATTTCTACAAGTATGGAAAAGGGACCAAATTGACATGCCTGCTTCACTGTTCATCCGCAATGATTGCGTTACTTCGCAATGATTGTGTTCATCCACAATGATTATGTATTGCGCAACACTCGTTCGGCCAGCCCTCTCTGGCCTGATGCACAATGATTGTGCGACATTAGCTCTAGGACAATAACCTCTATAATACGCAATGATTACGCTGCAATCTGGAACCTACCCAACTGGCCTAATGGATTATGATGATGCAACATTGGACTTTTGCCAATATGCCTACGCAGGGCCCCGGGCCAAATGCATCTCACTATGCAAAGGAAGCTTTGGGTGAAGCTTCATCACAAGAAAATGACGCATCTTTTAGCATGCGCCATGATAAAAACACGGGATGTTACATTATCACACCCTTCAAAGAATTTCGTCCTCGAAATTCAAAATCAAAGCTATTGTGGACAATCTCTCCGGTTTGGATTTCCTGAGCAAAAGCCTAATACCAGATGCTCAAAATTCACGGGTTTCTTCAAGTTATCGTGAACAACAATTTAGACCTTCTGAGTAACCTTCCCATAGCGCGTGCCCAGGAAACCAAAAGTGCCCACGACAATACCAAGAATCGCAATTGGCCAGTGCCAAGAGGATATCTATACCAGGTATCCTAGATGGCATCCTATACTACCACCCAGGAATCCCTAAGGTTCACAAATTGAAAGGTGTCATCGAAATGAAAAGATCTTAGCACAGTACCGTGTAGAACAGTTTTCAGTTACACACCGTCCCTGACGGTCATCCAGGTTTCCACTTGTAAGTGGGATGCTAGCCGGGCCTGACAACGCACACCCTTGGCCAGTGCCAACGTGTGGGGATGATCAGTCCCATTGTCTACCCACCGTCCCAGACGGTCTTCCGGATATCCACTCGTAAGTGGGGTGCCACTTAGGCCAGGCAAACTCACAGTACTTAAACAATCTCAACTCGATATGGCATAGTGATGTCTAAGCATCAAATACCCTCTTCGAAACGCTACGCAACTATAAATGAGCCTTAGGCATCCTTTATACTCTTCCGGCTAAGATATGAAGCTTATTTGGTACATAGTCCGCATATGCACCTTCAACCAACTACCTCTCCCTATATATGTCTTAATGGAATTTCTACAAGAATGGAAAGGGGACCAAATTGACATGCCTGCTTCACTGTTCATCCACAATGATTGTGTTACTTCGCAATGATTTTGTTCATCCGCAATGATTTTTAGTTACTTCACAATGATTGTGTTCATCCACAATGATTGTGTATTGTGCAACACTCGTTCGGCCAGCCCTCTCTGGCCTGATGCACAATGATTGTGCGACATTAGCTCTAGGCCAATAACCTCTATAATACGCAATGATTACGCTGCAATCTCGAGGCCTTATAGCTATGAAAATTATGCCTGGCACGCCTGGGCACGAAGGCCATAACTCCCCCGGTGCGCCATACTGATGCTACTTACCGGGCCTTATAGCTATGAAAATGCACATCCATTTTCCCTCGCAAGCATGCTCGTGGAGCATGTTCCAGCTAACTTATCTTCCACACCGTTCCAACTTACCCTTGTTCCGCGAAGGGTTTATTAAGAAAACGAAAACTTTCCTAAAACGGCAAAAACGACCTTTTGAGGCTCTAAATGATGAAATTTGGCTAAATTCGGGTGGCCATGTGGATCTATAGATCACATGTCTTGATCTTTGGGCCGTTTCCCATCAAAATGAACTCCTCTTGATCTAAATTACGACACTCGGGTTTTTAGCCTATGTCGAACGCCTTGATAGGAAGTATGAGCATCCGATGAATGAAATGCAACTTGCCTCATCAAGTTTGGACACAATCATCTCTTGCGTCGATCTACCGAGCCAGATGATATGAGAGGCCAGAATGTCGCAATCATCTCACAATTTGATGATATGAGCGACAAAGTGCTGGACCGGCAATGCTACAACTCATTGCGGCTGCCTACGTACCCTTCCCTACTCTAAAGGGATCAAGCACAGACCGTAGTTCATCCTCGAAGGGACGGAAACCTAAACCAACTCGATTGCAAGGCCATGGCCTAACAATAATGGTAATGGCCTGGTCCGTATAGGCCATTCCGTCAAGATGCACAATGATTATGCATCATCGGGTCCGCGATATGGCATAGTGATGTCTAAGCATCAAATACCCTCTTCGAAACGCTTCGCAACTATAAATGAGACTTAGGCATCCTTTATACTCTTCCGTCTAAGCTATGAAGCTTATTTGGTACATAGTCCGCATATGCACCTTCAACCAACTACCCCTCCCTATATATGTCTTAATGGAATTTCTACACGTATGGAAAGGGGACCAAATTGACATGCCTGCTTCACTGTTCATCCGTAATGATTGCGTTACTTCGAAATGATTGTGTTCATCCACAATGATTGTGTATTGCTCAACACTCGTTCGGCCAGCCCTCTCTGGCCTGATGCAAAATGATTGTGCGACATTAGCTCTAGGCCAATAACCTCTATAATACGCAATGATTACGCTGCAATCTCGAGGCCACCTACCCAACTGGCCTAATGCATTATGATGATGCATAATTGGACTTTTTCCAATATGCCTACGCAATGTGCCTTCCTTGGCACCAAATATGGCCCCGGGCCAAATGCATCTCACTATGAAAAGGAAGCTTTGGGTGAAGCTTATCACAAGCATATGCACCTTCAACTATAAATGAGCCTTAGGTATCCTTTATACTCTTCCGGCTAAGCTATGAAGCTTATTTGGTACATAGTCCGCATATGCACCTTCAACCAACTACCCCTCCGTATATATGTCTCAATGGAATTTCTACAAGTATGGAAAGAGGACCAAATTGACATGCCTGCTTCACTGTTCATCCGCAATGATTGCGTTACTTCGCAATGATTGTGTTCATCCGTAATGATTGCATTACTTCGCAATGATTGTGTTCATCCACAATGATTGTGTATTGCGCAACACTCGTTCGTCCAGCCCTTTTTGGCCCGATGCACAATGATTGTGCGACATTAGCTCTAGGCCAATAACCTATATAATACACAATGATTACGCTGCAATCTCTAGGCCACCTACCCAACTGGCCTAATGCATTATGATGATGCATAATTGGACTTTTGCGAATATGCCTACGCAATGTGCCTTCATTGGCACCAAATATGGCCCCGGGCCAAATGCATCTCACTATGCAAAGGAAGCTTTGGGTGAAGCTTCATCACAAGCAAATGACGCATCTTTTAGCATGCGCCATGCTAAAAACACGGGATGTTACATTATCACACCCTTCAAAGAATTTCGTCTTCCAAATTCAAAATCAAAGCTATTGTGGACAATCTCTCCGGTTTGGATTTCCTGAGCAAAAGTCTAATACCAGATGCTCAAAAATCACGGGTTTCTTCAAGTTATCGTGAACAACAATTTAGACCTTCTGAGCAACCTTCCCATACCGTGTTCCCAGGAATCCAAAAGTTCCCACGACAATACCAAGAATCGCTATTGTCAGTGCCAAGAGGATATCTAGACCAGGTAACCTAGATGGCATCCTATACTACCACCCAGGAATCCCTAAGGTTCACAAATTGAAAGGTGTCATCGAAATGATAAGATCTTAGCACAGTACTGTGTAGAACAGTTTTCAGTTGCCCACCGTCCCTGACGGTCATCCAGGTTGCCACTCGTAAGTGGGATGCTAGCCGGGCCTGACAACGCACACCCTTGGCCAGTGCCAACGTGTGGGGATGATCAGTCCCGTTGTCTACCCACCGTCCCAGAAGATCTTCCGGATATCCACTCGTAAGTGGGGTGCCACTTAGGCCACGCAAACTCACAGTACTTAAACAAGCTCAACTCGATTCACAAAGTAACTGGCATAGCAGTTACGAACTCCTTTCCGCGAAAAAGTTGGCCTACTCTCCAACTTTATTTCCTTTAGAAGGAAACAATGCTCGTTTGACGATTCCACTCCGCGCAAGTCCCTAGAAGTTTTGTCGGAACTTGCTCGGATACCAACTGTGACGGGACCAAAAATTACGCCTGGCACGCCTGGGCACGAAGGCCATAACTCCCCCGGTGCGTCCTACTGATGCTACTTACCGGGACTTATAGCTAGGAAAATGCACATCCATTTTCCCTCGCAAGCATGCTCGTGGAGCATGTTCCAGCTAACTTAGCTTCCACACCGTTCCAACTTACCCTTGTTCCGCGAAGGGTTTATTAAGAAAACGAAAACTTTCCTAAAACGGCAAAAATGACCTTTTGAGGCTCTAAATGATGAAATTTGGCTAAATTCGGGTGGCCATGTGGATCTATAGATCCACATGTCTTGATCTTTGGGCCGTTTCCCATCAAAATGAACTCCTCTTGAGCTAAATTACGACACTCGGGTTTTTAGCCTATGTCGAACGCCTTGATAGGAAGTATGAGAATCCGATGAATGGAATGCAACTTGCCTCATCAAGTTTGGCCACAATCATCTCTTGCGTCGAGCTACCGATCCAGATGATATGAGAGGCCAGAATGTCGCAATCATCTCACAATTTGATGATATGAGCGACAAAGTGCTGGACCGGCAATGCTGCAACTCATTGCGGCTGCCTACGTACCCTTCCCTACTCAAAAGGGATCAATGACAGACCGTAGTTCATCCTCGAAGGGACGAAAACCTAAACCAACTCGATTGCAAGGCCGTGTCCTAACAATATTGGTAATGGCCTGGTCCGTATAGGCCATTCCGTCAAGATGCACAGTGATTATGCATCATCGGGTCCGGGATATGGCATAGTGATGTCTAAGCATAAAATACCCTCTTCGAAACGCTGCGCAACTATAAATGAGCCTTAGGCATCCTTTATACTCTTCCGGCTAAGCTATGAAGCTTATTTGGTACATAGTCCGCATATGCACCTTCAACCAACTACCCCTCTCTATATATGTCTTAATGGAACTTCTACAAGTATGGAAAGGGGACCAAATTGACATGCCTGCTTCACTGTTCATCCGCAATGATTGCGTTACTTCGCAATGATTGTGTTCATCCGCAATGATTGTGTTACTTCGCAATGATTGTGTTCATCCACAATGATTGTGTATTGCGCAACACTCGTTTGGCCAGCCCTCTCTGGCCTGATGCACAATGGTTGTGCGACATTATCTCTAGCCAATAACCTCTATAATATGCAATGATTACGCTGCAAACTCGAGGCCACCTACCCAACTGGCCTAATGCATTATGATGATGCATAATTGGACTTTTGCCAATATGCCTACGCAATGTGCCTTCCTTGGCACCAAATATGTCCCCGGGACAAATGCATCTCACTATGAAAAGGAAGCTTTGGGTGAAGCTTCATCACAAGCAAATGACTCATCTTTTAGCATGCGCCATGCTAAAAACACGGGATGTTACATTATCAGACCATTCAAAGTATTTCGTCCTCGAAATTCAAAATCAAAGCTATTGTGGACAATCTCTCCGGTTTGGATTTCCTGAGCAAAAGTCTCATACAAGATGCTCAAAAATCACGGGTTTCTTCAAGGTATCGTGAACAACAATTTTGACCTTCTGAGCAACCATCCCATACCGCGTGCCCAGGGATCCAAAAGTGCCCACGACAATACCAAGACTCGCAATTGTCCAGTGCCAAGAGGATATCTCGACCAGGTATCCTAGATGGCATCCCATACTACCACCCAGGAATCCCTAAGGTTTACAAATTGAAGGTGTCATCGAAATGATAAGATCTTAGCACAGTATTGTGTGGAACAGTTTTCAGTTGTCCACCGTCCCTGACGGTCATCCAGGTTGCCACTCGTATGTGGTATGCTAGCCGGGCCTGACAACGCACACCCTTGGCCAGTGCCAACATGTGGGGATGATCAGTCCCATTGTCTACCCACCGGCCCAAAAGGTCTTTAGGATATCCACTCGTAAGTGGGGTGCCACTTAGGCCAGGAAAACTCACAGTACTTAAAAAAGCTCAACACGATTCACAAAGTAACTTGCATAGCAGTTACAAACTCCTTTCCGCGCAAAAGTTGGCCTACTCTCCAACTTTATTTCCTTTAGAAGGAAACAATGCTCGTTTGACGAGTCCACTCCGCACAAGTCCCTAGAGTTTTGTCGGAACTTGCTCTGATACCAACTGTGACGCGCCGAAAAATTACGCCTGGCACGCCTGGGCACGAAGGACATAACTCCCCCGGTGCTCCATACTGATGCTACATACCGGTCCTTATAGTTAGGAAAATGCACATCCATTTTACCTCGCAAGCATGCTCGTGGAGCATGTTCCAACTAACTTAGCTTCCACACCGTTCCAACTTACTCTTGTTCCGCGAAGGGTTTATTAATAAAACGAAAACTTTCCTAAAACGGAAAAAATGACCTTTTGAGGCTCTAAATGATGAAATTTGGCTAAATTCGGGTGGCCATGTGGATCTATAGATCGACAGGTCTTGATCTTTAGGTTGTTTCCCATCAAAATGAACTCCTCTTGAGCTAATTTACGACACTCGGGTTTTTAGCCTATGTCGAACGCCTTGATAGGAAGTATGAGCATCCGATGAATGGAATGCAACTTGCCTCATCAAGTTTGGCTACAATTTTCTCTTGCATCGAGCTACTGATCCAGATGATATGAGAGGCCAGAATGTCGCAATCATCTCACAATTTGATGATATAAGCGACAAAGTGCTGGACCGGCAATGCTGCAACTCATTGCGGCTGCCTACGTACCCTTGCCTACTCTAAAGGGATCAATGACAGACCGTAGTTCATCCTCGAAGGGACGAAAACCTAAACCAACTCGATTGCAAGGCCTTGTCCTAACACTAATGGTAATGTCCTGGTCCGTATAGGCCATTCCGTCAAGATGCACAGTGATTATGCATCATCGGGTGCGCGATATGGCATAGTGATGTCTAAGCATCAAATACCCTCTTCGAAACGCTACGCAACTATAAATGAGCCTTAGGCATCCTTTATACTCTTCCGGCTAAGCTATGAAGCTTATTTAGTACATAGTACGCATATTCACCTACAACCAACTACCCGTCCCTATATATGTCTTAATGGAATTTCTACAAGTATGGAAAGGGGACCAAATTGACATGCCTGCTTCACTGTTCATCCGCAATGATTGCGTTACTTCGCAATGATTGTGTTCATCCGAAATGATTGCGTTACTTCGCAATGATTGTGTTCATCCACAATGATTGTGTATAGCGCAACACTCGTTCGGCCAGCCCTCTCTGGCCCGATGCACAATGATTGTGCGACATTAGCTATAGGCCAATAACCTCTATAATACGCAATGATTACGCTGCAATCTTGAGGCCACC
>NC_039360.1:110557847-110558181 GCF_003573695.1 Papaver somniferum | reverse complement strand
TGGTAATGTCCTGGTCCGTATAGGCCATTCCGTCAAGATGCACAGTGATTATGCATCATCGGGTGCGCGATATGGCATAGTGATGTCTAAGCATCAAATACCCTCTTCGAAACGCTACGCAACTATAAATGAGCCTTAGGCATCCTTTATACTCTTCCGGCTAAGCTATGAAGCTTATTTAGTACATAGTACGCATATTCACCTACAACCAACTACCCGTCCCTATATATGTCTTAATGGAATTTCTACAAGTATGGAAAGGGGACCAAATTGACATGCCTGCTTCACTGTTCATCCGCAATGATTGCGTTACTTCGCAATGATTGTGTTCATC
>NC_039360.1:110529137-110557837 GCF_003573695.1 Papaver somniferum | reverse complement strand
GAAATGATTGCGTTACTTCGCAATGATTGTGTTCATCCACAATGATTGTGTATAGCGCAACACTCGTTCGGCCAGCCCTCTCTGGCCCGATGCACAATGATTGTGCGACATTAGCTATAGGCCAATAACCTCTATAATACGCAATGATTACGCTGCAATCTTGAGGCCACCTACCCAACTGGCCTAATGCATTATGATGATGCAATATTGGACTTTTTCCAATATGCCTACGCAATTTGCCTTTCTTGGCACCAAATATGGCCCCAGGGCAAATGCATCTCACTATGCAAAGGAATCTTTGGGTGAAGCTTCATCACAAGAAAATGGCGCATCTTTTAGCATGCCATGCTAAAAACACGGGATGATACACTATCACACCCTTCAAAGAATTTCGTCCTTGAAATTCAAAATCAATGCTATTGTGGACAATCTCTTCGGTTTGGATTTCCTTAGTAAAAGTCTCATACCAGATGCTCAAAAATCACGGGTTTCTTCAAGTTATCGTAAACAACAATTTAGACCTTCTAAGCAACTGTCCCATACCACGTGCCCAAGAATCCAAAAGTGCCCACGACAACACTAAGAATCGCAATTGGCCAGTGCCAAGAGGATATCTCGACCAGGTATCCAAGATGGCATCCCATACTACCACCCATGAATCCCTAAGGTTCACAAATTGAAAGGTGTCATCGAAATGATAAGATCTTAGCACAATACTGTGTGGAACAGTTTTCAGTTGCCCACCATCCCTGACTGTCATCTAGGTTGCCACTCGTAAGTGGGATGCTAGCCGGGCCTGACAACGCACACCCTTGGCCAGTGCCAACGTGTGGGGATGATCAGTCCCATTGTTTACCCACCGTCCCATACGGTCTTCCGGATATCCACTCGTAACTGGGGTGCCACTTAGGCCAGGAAAACTCACAATACTTAAACAAGTTCAACTCGATTCACAAAGTAAGTAGCATAGCAGTTACACACTCCTTTCCGCGCAAAAGTTGGCCTACTCTCTAAATTTATTTCCTTTAGAAGGAAACAATGCTCGTTTGATGAGTCCACTCCGTACAAGTCCCTAGAGTTTTGTCAGAACTTGCACTCATACCAACTGTGACGGGCCGAAAAATTACGCCTGGCACGCCTGGGCACGAAGGCCATAACTCCCCCGGTGCGCCATATTGATGCTACTTACCGGGCCTTATAGCTAGGAAAATGCACATCCATTTTCCCTCGCAAGCATGCTCATGGAGCATGTTCCATCTAACTTAGCTTCCACATCGTTCCAACTTACCCTTGTTCTGGGAAGGGTTTATTAAGAAAACGAAAACTTTCCTAAAACGGCAAAAACGACCTTTTGAGGCTCTAAATGATGAAATTTGGCTAAATTCGGGTGGCCATGTGGATCTATAGATCGACATGTCTTGATCTTTGGGCCGTTTCCCATCAAAATGAACTCCTCTTGAGCTAAATTACGACACTCGGGTTTTTAGCCTATGTCAAATGCCTTGATAGGAAGTATGAGAATCCGATGAATGGAATGCAACTTGCCTCATCAAGTTTGGCCACAATCATCTCTTGCGTCGAGCTACCGAGCCAGATGATATGAGAGGCCAGAATGTCGCAATCATCTCACAATTTGATGATATGAGCGACAAAGTGCTGGACCGGCAATGCTGCAACTCATTGCGGCTGCCTACGTACCCTTCCCTACTCTAAAGAGATCAAGCACAGACCGTAGTTCATCCTCGAAGGGACGGAAACCTAAACCAACTCGATTGCAAGGCCGTGGCTTAACAATATTGGTAATGTCCTGGTCCGTATAGGCCATTCCGTCAAGATGCACAGTGATTATGCATCATCGGGTGCGCGATATGGCATAGTGATGTCTAAGCATCAAATACCCTCTTCGAAACGCTACGCAACTATAAATGAGCCTTAGGCATCCTTTATACTCTTCCGGCTAAGCTATGAAGCTTATTTAGTACATAGTACGCATATTCACCTACAACCAACTACCCGTCCCTATATATGTCTTAATGGAATTTCTACAAGTATGGAAAGGGGACCAAATTGACATGCCTGCTTCACTGTTCATCCGCAATGATTGCGTTACTTCGCAATGATTGTGTTCATCTGAAATGATTGCGTTACTTCGCAATGATTGTGTTCATCCACAATGATTGTGTATAGCGCAACACTCGTTCGGCCAGCCCTCTCTGGCCCGATGCACAATGATTGTGCGACATTAGCTATAGGCCAATAACCTCTATAATACGCAATGATTACGCTGCAATCTTGAGGCCACCAACCCAACTGGCCTAATGCATTATGATGATGCAATATTGGACTTTTTCCAATATGCCTACGCAATTTGCCTTTCTTGGCACCAAATATGGCCCCAGGGCAAATGCATCTCACTATGCAAAGGAATCTTTGGGTGAAGCTTCATCACAAGAAAATGGCGCATCTTTTAGCATGCCATGCTAAAAACACGGGATGATACACTATCACACCCTTCAAAGAATTTCGTCCTTGAAATTCAAAATCAATGCTATTGTGGACAATCTCTTCGGTTTGGATTTCCTTAGTAAAAGTCTCATACCAGATGCTCAAAAATCACGGGTTTCTTCAAGTTATCGTGAACAACAATTTAGACCTTCTGAGCAACCGTCCCATACCACGAGCCCAGTAATCCAAAAGTGCCCACGACAATACCAAGAATCGCAATTGGCCAGTGCCAAGAGGATATATATACCAGGTATCCTAGATGGGATCCCATACTACCACCCAGGAATCCCTAAGGTTCACAAATTGAAAGGTGTCATCGAAATACTAAGATCTTAGCACAGTACTGTGTGGAACAGTTTTCAGTTGCCCGCCGTCCCTGACGGTCATCCAGGTTTCCACTCGTAAGTGGGATGCTATCCGGTCCTGACAACGCACACCCTTGGCCAGTGCCAACGTGTGGGGATGATCAGTCCCATTGTCTACCCACCGTCCCAGACGATCTTCTGGATATCCACTCGTAAGTGGGGTGCCACTTAGGCCAGGAAAACTCACAGTACTTGAACAAGCTCAACTCGATTCACAAAGTAACTGGCATAGCAGTTACAAAATCCTTTCCGCGCAAAAGTTGGCCTACTCTCCAACTTTATTTCCTTTAGAAGGAAACAATGCTCGTTTGACGAGTCCACTCCGAACAAGTCCCTAGAGTTTTTTCGGAACTTGCTCTGATACCAACTGTGACGGGCCGGAAAATTACGCCTGGCACGCCTGGGCACAAAGGCCATAACTCCCCCGGTGCGCCATACTGATGCTACTTACCGGGCCTTATAACTAGGAAAATGCACATCCATTTTCCCTCGCAAGTATTCTCGTGAAGCATGTTCCAGCTAACTTAGGTTTCACACCGTTCCAACTTACCCTTGTTCCGCGAAGGGTTTATTAAGAAAAAGAAAACTTTCCTAAAACGGCTAAAACGACCTTTTGAGGCTCTAAATGATGAAATTTGGCTAAATTCGGGTGGCCATGTGGATCTATAGATCGACATGTCTTGATCTTTGGGCTGTTTCCCATCAAAATGAACTCCTCTTGAGCTAAATTACGACACTCGGGTTTTTAGCTATGTCGAACGCCTTGATAGGAAGTATGAGCATCCGATGAATGGAATGCAACGTTCCTCATCAAGTTTGGCCACAATCATATCTTGCGTCGAGCTACCGAGACAAATGATATGAGAGGCCAGAATGTCGCAATCATCTCACAATTTGATGATATGAGCGACAAAGTGTTGGACCGGCAATGCTGCAACTCATTGCGGCTGCCTACGTACCCTTCCCTACTCTAAAGGGATCAAGCACAGACCGTAGTTCATCCTCGAAGGGACGGAAACCTATACCAACTCGATTGCAAGGCCGTGGTAATGCCCTGGTACGTATAGGCCATTCCGTCAAGATGCACAATGATTATGCATCATCGGGTCCGCGATATGGCATAGTGATGTCTAAGCATCAAAATACCCTCTTCGAAACGCTACGCAACTATAAAAGAGCCTCAGGCATCCTTTATACTCTTCCGGTTAAGCTATGAAGCTTATTTGGTACATAGTCTGCATATGCACATTCAACCAACTACCCCTCCCTATATATGTCTTAATGGAATTTCTACAAGTATGGAAAGGGGACCAAATTGACATGCCTGCTTCACTGTTCATCCGAAATGATTGTGTTCATCCGCAATGATTGCGTTACTTCGCAATGATTGTGTTCATCCATAATGATTGTGTACTGCGCAACACTCGTTCGGCCATCCCTCTCTGGCCCGATGCACAATGATTGTGCGACATTAGCTATAGGCCAATAACCTCTATAATACGCAATGATTACGCTGCAATCTCGAGGCCACCTATCCAACTGGCCTAATGCATTATGATGATGCAACATTGGACTTTTGCCAATATGCCTACGCAATGTGCCTTCCTTGGCACCAAATATGGCCCCGGGGAAAATGCATCTCACTATGCAAAGGAAGCTTTGGGTGAAGCTTCATCACAAGCAAATGGCGCATCTTTTAGCATGCGCCATGCTAAAAACACGGGATGTTACATTATCACACCCTTCAAAGAATTTCGTCCTCGAAATTCAAAATCACAGCTATTGTGGACAATCTCTTCGGAATGGGATTTACTTAGCAAAAGTCCCATACCAGATGCTCAAAAATCACGGGTTTCTTCAAGTTATCGTGAACAACAATTTAGACCTTCTGAGCAACCTTCCCATACCGCATGCCCAGGAATCCAAAAGTGCCCACGACAACACTAAGAATCGCAATTGGCCAGTGCCAAGAGGATATCTCGACCAGGTATCCAAGATGGCATCCCATACTACCACCCATGAATCCCTAAGGTTCACAAATTGAAAGGTGTCATCGAAATGATAAGATCTTAGCACAATACTGTGTGGAACAGTTTTCAGTTGCCCACCATCCCTGACTGTCATCTAGGTTGCCACTCGTAAGTGGGATGCTAGCCGGGCCTGACAACGCACACCCTTGGCCAGTGCCAACGTGTGGGGATGATCAGTCCCATTGTTTACCCACCGTCCCATACGGTCTTCCGGATATCCACTCGTAACTGGGGTGCCACTTAGGCCAGGAAAACTCACAATACTTAAACAAGTTCAACTCGATTCACAAAGTAAGTAGCATAGCAGTTACACACTCCTTTCCGCGCAAAAGTTGGCCTACTCTCTAAATTTATTTCCTTTAGAAGGAAACAATGCTCGTTTGATGAGTCCACTCCGTACAAGTCCCTAGAGTTTTGTCAGAACTTGCACTCATACCAACTGTGACGGGCCGAAAAATTACGCCTGGCACGCCTGGGCACGAAGGCCATAACTCCCCCGGTGCGCCATATTGATGCTACTTACCGGGCCTTATAGCTAGGAAAATGCACATCCATTTTCCCTCGCAAGCATGCTCATGGAGCATGTTCCATCTAACTTAGCTTCCACATCGTTCCAACTTACCCTTGTTCTGGGAAGGGTTTATTAAGAAAACGAAAACTTTCCTAAAACGGCAAAAACGACCTTTTGAGGCTCTAAATGATGAAATTTGGCTAAATTCGGGTGGCCATGTGGATCTATAGATCGACATGTCTTGATCTTTGGGCCGTTTCCCATCAAAATGAACTCCTCTTGAGCTAAATTACGACACTCGGGTTTTTAGCCTATGTCAAATGCCTTGATAGGAAGTATGAGAATCCGATGAATGGAATGCAACTTGCCTCATCAAGTTTGGCCACAATCATCTCTTGCGTCGAGCTACCGAGCCAGATGATATGAGAGGCCAGAATGTCGCAATCATCTCACAATTTGATGATATGAGCGACAAAGTGCTGGACCGGCAATGCTGCAACTCATTGCGGCTGCCTACGTACCCTTCCCTACTCTAAAGAGATCAAGCACAGACCGTAGTTCATCCTCGAAGGGACGGAAACCTAAACCAACTCGATTGCAAGGCCGTGGCTTAACAATATTGGTAATGTCCTGGTCCGTATAGGCCATTCCGTCAAGATGCACAGTGATTATGCATCATCGGGTGCGCGATATGGCATAGTGATGTCTAAGCATCAAATACCCTCTTCGAAACGCTACGCAACTATAAATGAGCCTTAGGCATCCTTTATACTCTTCCGGCTAAGCTATGAAGCTTATTTAGTACATAGTACGCATATTCACCTACAACCAACTACCCGTCCCTATATATGTCTTAATGGAATTTCTACAAGTATGGAAAGGGGACCAAATTGACATGCCTGCTTCACTGTTCATCCGCAATGATTGCGTTACTTCGCAATGATTGTGTTCATCTGAAATGATTGCGTTACTTCGCAATGATTGTGTTCATCCACAATGATTGTGTATAGCGCAACACTCGTTCGGCCAGCCCTCTCTGGCCCGATGCACAATGATTGTGCGACATTAGCTATAGGCCAATAACCTCTATAATACGCAATGATTACGCTGCAATCTTGAGGCCACCAACCCAACTGGCCTAATGCATTATGATGATGCAATATTGGACTTTTTCCAATATGCCTACGCAATTTGCCTTTCTTGGCACCAAATATGGCCCCAGGGCAAATGCATCTCACTATGCAAAGGAATCTTTGGGTGAAGCTTCATCACAAGAAAATGGCGCATCTTTTAGCATGCCATGCTAAAAACACGGGATGATACACTATCACACCCTTCAAAGAATTTCGTCCTTGAAATTCAAAATCAATGCTATTGTGGACAATCTCTTCGGTTTGGATTTCCTTAGTAAAAGTCTCATACCAGATGCTCAAAAATCACGGGTTTCTTCAAGTTATCGTGAACAACAATTTAGACCTTCTGAGCAACCGTCCCATACCACGAGCCCAGTAATCCAAAAGTGCCCACGACAATACCAAGAATCGCAATTGGCCAGTGCCAAGAGGATATATATACCAGGTATCCTAGATGGGATCCCATACTACCACCCAGGAATCCCTAAGGTTCACAAATTGAAAGGTGTCATCGAAATACTAAGATCTTAGCACAGTACTGTGTGGAACAGTTTTCAGTTGCCCGCCGTCCCTGACGGTCATCCAGGTTTCCACTCGTAAGTGGGATGCTATCCGGTCCTGACAACGCACACCCTTGGCCAGTGCCAACGTGTGGGGATGATCAGTCCCATTGTCTACCCACCGTCCCAGACGATCTTCTGGATATCCACTCGTAAGTGGGGTGCCACTTAGGCCAGGAAAACTCACAGTACTTGAACAAGCTCAACTCGATTCACAAAGTAACTGGCATAGCAGTTACAAAATCCTTTCCGCGCAAAAGTTGGCCTACTCTCCAACTTTATTTCCTTTAGAAGGAAACAATGCTCGTTTGACGAGTCCACTCCGAACAAGTCCCTAGAGTTTTTTCGGAACTTGCTCTGATACCAACTGTGACGGGCCGGAAAATTACGCCTGGCACGCCTGGGCACAAAGGCCATAACTCCCCCGGTGCGCCATACTGATGCTACTTACCGGGCCTTATAACTAGGAAAATGCACATCCATTTTCCCTCGCAAGTATTCTCGTGAAGCATGTTCCAGCTAACTTAGGTTTCACACCGTTCCAACTTACCCTTGTTCCGCGAAGGGTTTATTAAGAAAAAGAAAACTTTCCTAAAACGGCTAAAACGACCTTTTGAGGCTCTAAATGATGAAATTTGGCTAAATTCGGGTGGCCATGTGGATCTATAGATCGACATGTCTTGATCTTTGGGCTGTTTCCCATCAAAATGAACTCCTCTTGAGCTAAATTACGACACTCGGGTTTTTAGCTATGTCGAACGCCTTGATAGGAAGTATGAGCATCCGATGAATGGAATGCAACGTTCCTCATCAAGTTTGGCCACAATCATATCTTGCGTCGAGCTACCGAGACAAATGATATGAGAGGCCAGAATGTCGCAATCATCTCACAATTTGATGATATGAGCGACAAAGTGTTGGACCGGCAATGCTGCAACTCATTGCGGCTGCCTACGTACCCTTCCCTACTCTAAAGGGATCAAGCACAGACCGTAGTTCATCCTCGAAGGGACGGAAACCTATACCAACTCGATTGCAAGGCCGTGGTAATGCCCTGGTACGTATAGGCCATTCCGTCAAGATGCACAATGATTATGCATCATCGGGTCCGCGATATGGCATAGTGATGTCTAAGCATCAAAATACCCTCTTCGAAACGCTACGCAACTATAAAAGAGCCTCAGGCATCCTTTATACTCTTCCGGTTAAGCTATGAAGCTTATTTGGTACATAGTCTGCATATGCACATTCAACCAACTACCCCTCCCTATATATGTCTTAATGGAATTTCTACAAGTATGGAAAGGGGACCAAATTGACATGCCTGCTTCACTGTTCATCCGAAATGATTGTGTTCATCCGCAATGATTGCGTTACTTCGCAATGATTGTGTTCATCCATAATGATTGTGTACTGCGCAACACTCGTTCGGCCATCCCTCTCTGGCCCGATGCACAATGATTGTGCGACATTAGCTATAGGCCAATAACCTCTATAATACGCAATGATTACGCTGCAATCTCGAGGCCACCTATCCAACTGGCCTAATGCATTATGATGATGCAACATTGGACTTTTGCCAATATGCCTACGCAATGTGCCTTCCTTGGCACCAAATATGGCCCCGGGGAAAATGCATCTCACTATGCAAAGGAAGCTTTGGGTGAAGCTTCATCACAAGCAAATGGCGCATCTTTTAGCATGCGCCATGCTAAAAACACGGGATGTTACATTATCACACCCTTCAAAGAATTTCGTCCTCGAAATTCAAAATCACAGCTATTGTGGACAATCTCTTCGGAATGGGATTTACTTAGCAAAAGTCCCATACCAGATGCTCAAAAATCACGGGTTTCTTCAAGTTATCGTGAACAACAATTTAGACCTTCTGAGCAACCTTCCCATACCGCATGCCCAGGAATCCAAAAGTGCCCACGACAACACTAAGAATCGCAATTGGCCAGTGCCAAGAGGATATCTCGACCAGGTATCCAAGATGGCATCCCATACTACCACCCATGAATCCCTAAGGTTCACAAATTGAAAGGTGTCATCGAAATGATAAGATCTTAGCACAATACTGTGTGGAACAGTTTTCAGTTGCCCACCATCCCTGACTGTCATCTAGGTTGCCACTCGTAAGTGGGATGCTAGCCGGGCCTGACAACGCACACCCTTGGCCAGTGCCAACGTGTGGGGATGATCAGTCCCATTGTTTACCCACCGTCCCATACGGTCTTCCGGATATCCACTCGTAACTGGGGTGCCACTTAGGCCAGGAAAACTCACAATACTTAAACAAGTTCAACTCGATTCACAAAGTAAGTAGCATAGCAGTTACACACTCCTTTCCGCGCAAAAGTTGGCCTACTCTCTAAATTTATTTCCTTTAGAAGGAAACAATGCTCGTTTGATGAGTCCACTCCGTACAAGTCCCTAGAGTTTTGTCAGAACTTGCACTCATACCAACTGTGACGGGCCGAAAAATTACGCCTGGCACGCCTGGGCACGAAGGCCATAACTCCCCCGGTGCGCCATATTGATGCTACTTACCGGGCCTTATAGCTAGGAAAATGCACATCCATTTTCCCTCGCAAGCATGCTCATGGAGCATGTTCCATCTAACTTAGCTTCCACATCGTTCCAACTTACCCTTGTTCTGGGAAGGGTTTATTAAGAAAACGAAAACTTTCCTAAAACGGCAAAAACGACCTTTTGAGGCTCTAAATGATGAAATTTGGCTAAATTCGGGTGGCCATGTGGATCTATAGATCGACATGTCTTGATCTTTGGGCCGTTTCCCATCAAAATGAACTCCTCTTGAGCTAAATTACGACACTCGGGTTTTTAGCCTATGTCAAATGCCTTGATAGGAAGTATGAGAATCCGATGAATGGAATGCAACTTGCCTCATCAAGTTTGGCCACAATCATCTCTTGCGTCGAGCTACCGAGCCAGATGATATGAGAGGCCAGAATGTCGCAATCATCTCACAATTTGATGATATGAGCGACAAAGTGCTGGACCGGCAATGCTGCAACTCATTGCGGCTGCCTACGTACCCTTCCCTACTCTAAAGAGATCAAGCACAGACCGTAGTTCATCCTCGAAGGGACGGAAACCTAAACCAACTCGATTGCAAGGCCGTGGCTTAACAATATTGGTAATGTCCTGGTCCGTATAGGCCATTCCGTCAAGATGCACAGTGATTATGCATCATCGGGTGCGCGATATGGCATAGTGATGTCTAAGCATCAAATACCCTCTTCGAAACGCTACGCAACTATAAATGAGCCTTAGGCATCCTTTATACTCTTCCGGCTAAGCTATGAAGCTTATTTAGTACATAGTACGCATATTCACCTACAACCAACTACCCGTCCCTATATATGTCTTAATGGAATTTCTACAAGTATGGAAAGGGGACCAAATTGACATGCCTGCTTCACTGTTCATCCGCAATGATTGCGTTACTTCGCAATGATTGTGTTCATCTGAAATGATTGCGTTACTTCGCAATGATTGTGTTCATCCACAATGATTGTGTATAGCGCAACACTCGTTCGGCCAGCCCTCTCTGGCCCGATGCACAATGATTGTGCGACATTAGCTATAGGCCAATAACCTCTATAATACGCAATGATTACGCTGCAATCTTGAGGCCACCAACCCAACTGGCCTAATGCATTATGATGATGCAATATTGGACTTTTTCCAATATGCCTACGCAATTTGCCTTTCTTGGCACCAAATATGGCCCCAGGGCAAATGCATCTCACTATGCAAAGGAATCTTTGGGTGAAGCTTCATCACAAGAAAATGGCGCATCTTTTAGCATGCCATGCTAAAAACACGGGATGATACACTATCACACCCTTCAAAGAATTTCGTCCTTGAAATTCAAAATCAATGCTATTGTGGACAATCTCTTCGGTTTGGATTTCCTTAGTAAAAGTCTCATACCAGATGCTCAAAAATCACGGGTTTCTTCAAGTTATCGTGAACAACAATTTAGACCTTCTGAGCAACCGTCCCATACCACGAGCCCAGTAATCCAAAAGTGCCCACGACAATACCAAGAATCGCAATTGGCCAGTGCCAAGAGGATATATATACCAGGTATCCTAGATGGGATCCCATACTACCACCCAGGAATCCCTAAGGTTCACAAATTGAAAGGTGTCATCGAAATACTAAGATCTTAGCACAGTACTGTGTGGAACAGTTTTCAGTTGCCCGCCGTCCCTGACGGTCATCCAGGTTTCCACTCGTAAGTGGGATGCTATCCGGTCCTGACAACGCACACCCTTGGCCAGTGCCAACGTGTGGGGATGATCAGTCCCATTGTCTACCCACCGTCCCAGACGATCTTCTGGATATCCACTCGTAAGTGGGGTGCCACTTAGGCCAGGAAAACTCACAGTACTTGAACAAGCTCAACTCGATTCACAAAGTAACTGGCATAGCAGTTACAAAATCCTTTCCGCGCAAAAGTTGGCCTACTCTCCAACTTTATTTCCTTTAGAAGGAAACAATGCTCGTTTGACGAGTCCACTCCGAACAAGTCCCTAGAGTTTTTTCGGAACTTGCTCTGATACCAACTGTGACGGGCCGGAAAATTACGCCTGGCACGCCTGGGCACAAAGGCCATAACTCCCCCGGTGCGCCATACTGATGCTACTTACCGGGCCTTATAACTAGGAAAATGCACATCCATTTTCCCTCGCAAGTATTCTCGTGAAGCATGTTCCAGCTAACTTAGGTTTCACACCGTTCCAACTTACCCTTGTTCCGCGAAGGGTTTATTAAGAAAAAGAAAACTTTCCTAAAACGGCTAAAACGACCTTTTGAGGCTCTAAATGATGAAATTTGGCTAAATTCGGGTGGCCATGTGGATCTATAGATCGACATGTCTTGATCTTTGGGCTGTTTCCCATCAAAATGAACTCCTCTTGAGCTAAATTACGACACTCGGGTTTTTAGCTATGTCGAACGCCTTGATAGGAAGTATGAGCATCCGATGAATGGAATGCAACGTTCCTCATCAAGTTTGGCCACAATCATATCTTGCGTCGAGCTACCGAGACAAATGATATGAGAGGCCAGAATGTCGCAATCATCTCACAATTTGATGATATGAGCGACAAAGTGTTGGACCGGCAATGCTGCAACTCATTGCGGCTGCCTACGTACCCTTCCCTACTCTAAAGGGATCAAGCACAGACCGTAGTTCATCCTCGAAGGGACGGAAACCTATACCAACTCGATTGCAAGGCCGTGGTAATGCCCTGGTACGTATAGGCCATTCCGTCAAGATGCACAATGATTATGCATCATCGGGTCCGCGATATGGCATAGTGATGTCTAAGCATCAAAATACCCTCTTCGAAACGCTACGCAACTATAAAAGAGCCTCAGGCATCCTTTATACTCTTCCGGTTAAGCTATGAAGCTTATTTGGTACATAGTCTGCATATGCACATTCAACCAACTACCCCTCCCTATATATGTCTTAATGGAATTTCTACAAGTATGGAAAGGGGACCAAATTGACATGCCTGCTTCACTGTTCATCCGAAATGATTGTGTTCATCCGCAATGATTGCGTTACTTCGCAATGATTGTGTTCATCCATAATGATTGTGTACTGCGCAACACTCGTTCGGCCATCCCTCTCTGGCCCGATGCACAATGATTGTGCGACATTAGCTATAGGCCAATAACCTCTATAATACGCAATGATTACGCTGCAATCTCGAGGCCACCTATCCAACTGGCCTAATGCATTATGATGATGCAACATTGGACTTTTGCCAATATGCCTACGCAATGTGCCTTCCTTGGCACCAAATATGGCCCCGGGGAAAATGCATCTCACTATGCAAAGGAAGCTTTGGGTGAAGCTTCATCACAAGCAAATGGCGCATCTTTTAGCATGCGCCATGCTAAAAACACGGGATGTTACATTATCACACCCTTCAAAGAATTTCGTCCTCGAAATTCAAAATCACAGCTATTGTGGACAATCTCTTCGGAATGGGATTTACTTAGCAAAAGTCCCATACCAGATGCTCAAAAATCACGGGTTTCTTCAAGTTATCGTGAACAACAATTTAGACCTTCTGAGCAACCTTCCCATACCGCATGCCCAGGAATCCAAAAGTGCCCACGACAATACCAAGAATCGCAATTGGCCAGTGCCAAGAGGATATCTCGACCAGGTATCCTATATGGCATCCCATACTACCATCCAGGAATCCCTAAGGTTCACAAATTGAAAGGTGTCATCGAAATGATAAGATCTTAGCACAGTACTGTGTGGAACAGTTTTCAGTTGCCCGCCGTCCCTGACGGTCATCCAGGTTTCCACTCGTAAGTGGGATGCTATCCGGTCCTGACAACGCACACCCTTGGCCAGTGCCAACGTGTGGGGATGATCAGTCCCATTGTCTACCCACCGTCCCAGACGATCTTCTGGATATCCACTCGTAAGTGGGGTGCCACTTAGGCCAGGAAAACTCACAGTACTTGAACAAGCTCAACTCGATTCACAAAGTAACTGGCATAGCAGTTACAAAATCCTTTCCGCGCAAAAGTTGGCCTACTCTCCAACTTTATTTCCTTTAGAAGGAAACAATGCTCGTTTGACGAGTCCACTCCGAACAAGTCCCTAGAGTTTTTTCGGAACTTGCTCTGATACCAACTGTGACGGGCCGGAAAATTACGCCTGGCACGCCTGGGCACGAAGGACATAACTCCCCCGGTGCGCCATACTGATGCTACTTACCGGGCCTTATAACTAGGAAAATGCACATCCATTTTCCCTCGCAAGCATGCTCGTGGAGCATGTTCCAGCTAACTTAGCTTCCACACCGTTTCAACTTACCCTTGTTCCGCGAAGGGTTTATTAAGAAAACGGAAACTTTCCTAAAACGGAAAAAAACGACCTTTTGAGGCTCTAAATGATGAAATTTGGCTAAATTCGGGTGGCCATGTGGATCTATAGATCGACATGTCTTGATCTTTGGGACGTTTCCCATCAAAATGAACTCCCCTTGAGCTAAATTACGACACTCGGGTTTTTAGCCTATGTCAAACGCCTTGATAGGAAGTATGAGCATCCGATGAATGGAATGCAACTTTCCTCATCAAGTTTGGCCACAATCATCACTTGCGTCGAGCTACCGAGCCAGATGATATGAGAGTCCAGAATGTCGCAATCATCTCAGAATTTGATGATATGAGCGACAAAGTGTTGGACCGGCAATGCTGCAACCCATTGCGGCTGCCTACGTATGCTTCCCTACTCTAAAGTGATCAAGCACAGACCGTAGTTCATCCTCGAAGGTACGGAAACCTAAACCAACTCGATTGCAAGGTCGTGGCCTAACAATAATGGTAATGGCCTGGTCCGTATAGGCCATTCCGTCAAGATGCACAATGATTATGCATCATCGGGTCCGTGATATGGCATAGTGATGTCTAAGCATCAAATACCCTCTTCGAAACGCTACGCAACTATAAATCAGCCTTAGGCATCCTTTATACTCTTCCGGCTAAGCTATGAAGCTTATTTGGTACATAGTCCGCATATGGACCTTCAACCAACTACCCCTCCCTATATATGTCTTAATGGAATTTCTACAAGTATGGAAAGGGGACCAAATTGACATGCCTGCTTCACTGTTCATCCGCAATGATTGCGTTACTTCACAATGATTGTGTTCATCCTCAATAATTGCGTTACTTCGAAATGATTGTGTATTGCGCAACACTCGTTCGGACAGCCCTCTCTGGCCCGATGCACAATGATTGTGCGACATTAGATATAGGCCAATAACCTCTATAATACGCAATGATTACGTTGCAATCTCGAGGCCACCTACCCAACTGGCCGAATGCATTATGATGATGCAACATTGGACTTTTGCCAATATGCCTACGCAATGTGCCTTCGTTGGCACCAAATATGGCCCCGGGCCAAATGCATCTCACTATGCAAAGGAAGCTTTGGGTGAAGCTTCATCACAAGCAAATGACGCATATTTTAGCATGCGCCATGCTAAAAACACGGGATGTTACATTATCACACCCTTCAAAGAATTTCGTCCTCGAAATTCAAAATCAAAGTTATTGTGGACAATCTCTTCGGTTTGGATATCCTGCACAAAAGTATCATACCATATGCTCAAAAATCACGGGTTTCTTCAAGTTATCGTGAACAACAATTTAGACCTTCTGAGCAACCGTCTCATACCGCGTGCCCATGAATCCAAAAGTGCCCACACAATACCAAGAATCGCACTTGGCCAGTGCCAAGAGGATATCTCGACCAGGTATCCCAGATGGCATCCCATACTACCACCCAGGAATCCCTAAGATTCACAAATTGAAAGGTGTCATCGAAATGATAAGATCTTAGCACAATACTGTGTGGAACAGTTTTCAGTTGTCCGCCGTCCGTGACGGTCATCCAGGTTGCCACTCGTAAGTGGGATGCTAGCCGGGCCTGACAACGCACACCCTTGGCCAGTGCCAACGTGTGGGGATGATCAGTCCCATTGTCTACCCACCGTCCCAGACGGTCTTCCGGATATCCACTCGTAAGTGGGGTTCCACTTAGGCCAGGAAAACTCACAGTACCTAAACAAGCTCAACTCGATTCACAAAGTAACTGGCATAGCAGTTACAAACTCCTTTCCGCGCAAAAGTTGGCCTACTCTCCAACTTTATTTCCTTTAGAAGGAAACAATGCTCGTTTGACGAGTCCACTCCGCACAAGTCCCTAGAGTTTTGACGGAAATTGCTCTGATACCAACTGTGACGGGCCGAAAAATTACGCCTGGAACGCCTGGGCACGAAGGCCATAACTCCCCCGGTGCGCCATACTGATGCTACTTACCGGGCCTTATAACTAGGAAAATACACATCCATTTTCCATCGCAAGCATGCTCTTGGAGAATGTTCCAGCTAACTTAGCTTCCACACCGTTCCAACTTACCCTTGTTCCGCGAAGGGTTTATTAAGAAAACGAAAACTTTCCTAAAACGGCAAAAACGACCTTTTGAGGCTCTAAATGATGAAATTTGGCTAAATTCGGGTGGCCATGTGGATCAATATATCGACATATCTTGATCTTTGAGCCGTTTCCCATCAAAATGAACTCCTCTTGAGCTAAATTACGACACTCGGGTTTTTAGCCTATGTCGAACGCCTTGATAGGAAGTATGAGCATCCGATGAATGGAATGCAACTTGCCTTATCAAGTTTGGCAACAATAATCTCTTGCGTCGAGCTACCGAGCCAGATGATATGAGAGTCCAGAATGTCGCAATCATCTCACAATTTGATGATATGAGCGACAAAGTGCTGGACCGGCAATGCTGCAACTCATTGCGGCTGCCTACGTACCCTTCCCTATTCTAAAGGGATCAAGCACAGACCGTAGTTCATCCTCGAAGGGACGGAAACGTAAACCAACTCGATTGCAAGGACGTGGCCTAACAATAATGGTAATGGCCTGGTCCGTATAGGCCATTCCGTCAAGATGCACAATGATTATGCATCATCGGGTCCGCGATATGGCATAGTGATGTCTGAGCATCAAATACCCTCTTCGAAACGCAATGCAACTATAAATGAGCCTTAGGCATCCTTTATACTCTTCCGGCTAATCTATGAAGCTTATTTGGTACATAGTCCGCATATGCACCTTCAACCAACTACCCCTCCCTATATATGTCTTAATGGAATTTCTACAAGTACGGAAAGGGGACCAAATTGACATGCCTGCTTCACTGTTCATCCGCAATGATTGCGTTACTTCGCAATGATTGTGTTCATCCGCAATGATTGCGTTACTTCGCAATGATTGTGTTCATCCACAATGATTGTGTATTGCGCAACACTCGTTCGGATAGCCCTCTCTGGCCCGATGCACAATGATTGTGCGACATTAGCTATAGGCCAATAACCTCTATAATACGCAATGATTACGCTGCAATCTCGAGGCCACTTACCCAACTGGCCTAATGCATTATGATGATGCAACATTGGACTTTTGCCAATATGCCTACGCAATGTGCCTTCCTTGGCACCAAATATGGCCCCGGGGCAAATGCATCTCACTATGCAAAGGAAGCTTTGGGTGAAGCTTCATCACAAGCAAATGGCGCATCTTTTAGCATGCGCCATGCTAAAAATACGGGATGTTACATTATCACACCCTTCAAAGAATTTCGTCCTCGAAATTCAAAATCAAAGTTATTGTGGACAATCTCTTCGGTTTGGATATCCTGCACAAAAGTATCATACCAGATGCTCAAAAATCACGAGTTTCTTCAAGTTATCGTGAAAAAAAATTTAGACCTTCTGAGCAACCGTCCCATACCGCGTGCCCAGGAATCCAAAAGTGCCCACGACAATACCAAGAATCGCAATTGGCCAGTGCCAAGAGGATATCTCGACCAGGTATCCTAGATGGCATCCCATACTACCACCCAGGAATACCTAAGGTTCACAAATTGAAAGGTGTCATCGAAATACTAAGATCTAAGCACAGTACTGTGTGGAACAGTTTTCAGTTGCCCGCCGTCCCTGACGGTCATCCAGGTTGCCACTCGTAAGTGGGATGCTAGCCGGGCCTGACAACGCACACCCTTGGCCAGTGCCAACGTGTGGGGATGATCAGTCCCATTGTCTACCCACCGTCCCAAACGATATTCCGGATATCCACTCGTCAGCGGGGTACCACTTAGGCCAGGCAAACTCACAGTACTTCAACAAGCTCAACTCGATTCACAAAGTAACTGGCATAGCAGTTACGAACTCCTTTCCGCGCAAAAGTTGGCCTACTCTCCAACTTTATTTCCTTTAGAAGGAAACAATGCTCGTTTGACGAGTCCACTCCGCACTTGTCCCTAGAGTTTTATCGGAACTTGCTCTGATACCAACTGTGACGGGCCAAAAAATTACGCCTGGCACGCCTGGGCACGAAGGCCATAACTCCCCCGGTGCGCCATACTGATGCTACTTACCGGGCCTTATAACTAGGAAAATGCACATCCATTTTCCCTCGCAAACATGCTCGTGGAGCATGTTCCAGCTAACTTAGCTTCCACACCGTTCCAACTTACCCTTGTTCCGCGAAGGGTTTATTAAGAAAACGAAAACTTTCCTAAAACGGCAAAAACGACCTTTTGAGGCTCTAAATGATGAAATTTGGCTAAATTCGGGTGGCCATGTGGATCTATATATCGACATCTCTTGATCTTTGAGCCGTTTCCCATCAAAATGAACTCCTTTTGAGCTAAATTACGACACTCGGGTTTTTAGCCTATGTCGAACGCCTTGATAGGAAGTATGAGCATCCGATGAATGGAATGCAACTTGCCTTATCAAGTTTGGCCACAATCATCTCTTGCGTCGAGCTACCGAGCCAGATGATATGAGAGTCCAGAATGTCGCAATCATCTCACAATTTGATGATATGAGCGACAAAGTGATGGACCGGCAATGCTGCAACTCATTGCGGCTGCCTACGTACCCTTCCCTACTCTAAAGGGATCAATGACAGATCGTAGTTCATCCTCGAAGGGACGCAAACCTAAACCAACTCGATTGCAAGGCCTTGTCCTAACAATAATGGTAATGGCCTGGTCCGTATAGGCCATTCCGTCAAGATGCACAATGATTATGCATCATCGGGTCCGCGATATAGAATAGTGATGTCTAAGCATCAAATACCCTCTTCGAAACTCTACGCAACTATAAATGATCCTTAGGCATCCTTTATACTCTTCCGGATAAGCTATGAAGCTTATTTGGTACATAGTCCGCATATGCACCTTCAACCAACTAACCCTCCATATACATGTCTTAATGGAATTTCTACAAGTATGGAAAGGGGACCAAATTGACATGCCTGCTTCACTGTTCATCCGCAATGATTGCGTTACGTCGCAATGATTGTGTTCATCCGCAATGATTGCGTTACTTCCCAATGATTGTGTTCATCCAAAATGATTGGGTATTGCGCAACACTCGTTTGGACCGCCCTCTTTGGCCCGATGCACAATGATTGTGCGACATTAGCTATAGACCAATAACCTCTATAATACGCAATGATTACGCTGCAATCTCGAGGCCACCTACCCAACTTGCCTAATGCATTATGATGATGCAACATTGGACTTTTGCCAATATGCCTACGCAATGTGCCTTTTTGGCACCAAATATGGCCCCGGACAAAATGCATATCACTATGCAAAAGAAGCTTTGGATGAAGCTTCATCACAAGCAAATGGCGCATCTTTTAGCATGCGCCATGCTAAAAACACGGGATGTTACATTATCACACCCTTCAAAGAATTTCGTCTTCGAAATTCAAAATCAAAGGTATTGTGGACAATCTCTTCGGTTTGGATTTCCTGAGCAAAATCTCATACCAGATGCTCAAAAATCACGGGTTTCTTCAAGTTATCGTGAACAACAATTTAGACCTTCTGAGCAACCGTCCCATACCGCGTGCCCAGGAATCCAAAAGTGCCCACGACAATACCAAGAATCGCAATTGGCCAGTGCCAAGAGGATATCTCGACCAGGTATCCTAGATGGCATCCCATACTACCACCTAGGAATCCCTAAGGTTCACAAATTGAAAGGTGTCATCGAAATACTAAGATCTAAGCACAGTACTGTGTGGAAAGTTTTCAGTTGCCCGCCGTCCCTGACGGTCATCCAGGTTGCCACTCGTAAGTGGGATGCTAGCCGGGCCTGACAACGCACACCCTTGGCCAGTGCCAACGTGTGGGGATGATCAGTCCCATTGTCTACCCACCGTCCCAAACGATATTCCGGATATCCACTCGTAAGTGGGGTACCACTTAGGCCAGGAAAACTCACAGTACTTCAACAAGCTCAACTCGATTCACAAAGTAACTGGCATAGCAGTTACAAACTCCTTTCCGCGCAAAAGTTGGCCTACTCTCCAACTTTATTTCCTTTAGAAGGAAACAATGCTCGTTTGACGAGTCCACTCCGCACATGTCCCTAGAGTTTTATCGTAACTTGCTCTGATACCAACTGTGACGGGCCGAAAAATTACGCCTGGCACGCCTGGGCACGAAGGCCATAACTCCCCCGGTGCGCCATACTGATGCTACTTACTGGGCCTTATAACTAGGAAAATGCACATCCATTTTCCCTCGCAAACATGCTCGTAGAGCATGTTCCAGCTAACTTAGCTTCCACACCGTTCCAACTTACCCTTGTTCCGCGAAGGGTTTATTAAGAAAACGAAAACTTTCCTAAAACGGCAAAAACGACCTTTTGAGGCTCTAAATGATGAAATTTGGCTAAATTCGGGTGGCCATGTGGATCTATAGATCAACATGTCTTGATCTTTGGGACGTTTCCCATCAAAATGAACTCCTCTTGAGCTAAATTACGACACTCGGGTTTTTAGCCTATGTCGAACGCCTTGATAGGAAGTATGAGCATCCGATGAATGGAATGCGACTTGCCTCATCAAGTTTGGCCACAATCATCTCTTGCGTCGAGCTACCGAGCCAGATGATATGAGAGGCCAGAATGTCGCAATCATCTCACAATTTGATGATATGAGCGACAAAGTGCTGGACCGGCAATGCTGCAACTCATTGCGGCTGCCTACGTACCCTTCCCTACTCTAAAGGGATCAATGACAGACCGTAGTTCATCCTCGAAGGGACGAAAACCTAAACCAACTCGATTGCAAGGCCGTGTCCTAACAATAATGGTAATGGACTGGTCCGTATAGGTCATTCTGTCAAGATGCACAATGATTATGCATCATCGTGTCCGCGATATTGAATAGTGATGTCTAAGCATCAAATACCCTCTTCGAAACGCTACGCAACTATAAATGATCCTTAGGCATCCTTTATACTCTTCCGGATAAGCTATGAAGCTTATTTGGTACATAGTCCGCATATGCACCTTCAACCAACTAACCCTCCATATATATGTCTTAATGGAATTTCTACAAGTATGGAAAGGGGACCAAATTGACATGCCTGCTTCACTGTTCATCCGCAATGATTACGTTACTTCGCAATGATTGTGTTCATCCGCAATGATTGCGTTACTTCGCAATGATTGTGTTCATCCATAATGATTGTGTATTGCGCAACACTCGTTTGGCCCGCCCTCTCTGGCCCGATGCACAATGATTGTGCAACATTAGCTATAAACCAATAACCTCTATAATACCCAATGATTACGCTGCAATCTCGAGGCCACCTACCCAACTTGCCTAATGCATTATGATGATGCAACATTGGACTTTTGCCAATATGCCTACGCAGTGTGCCTTCCTTGGCACCAAATATGGCCCCGGGGCAAATGCATCTCACTATGCAAAGGAAGCTTTGGGTGAAGCTTCATCACAAGCAAATGGCGAATCTTTTAGCATGCGCCATGCTAAAAACACGGGATGTTACATTATCACACCCTTCAAAGAATTTCGTCTTCGAAATTCAAAATCAAAGTTATTGTGGACAATCTCTTCGGTTTGGATTTCCTGAGAAAAATCTCATACCAGATGCTCAAAAATCACGGGTTTCTTCAAGTTATCGTGAACAACAATTTAGACCTTCTGAGCAACCGTCCCATACCGCGTGCCCAGGAATCCAAAAGTGCCCACGACAATACCAAGAATCGCAATTGGCTAGTGCCAAGAGGATATCTCGACCAGGTATCCTAGATGGCATCCTATACTACCACCCAGGAATCCCTAAGGTTCACAAATTGAAAGGTGTCATCGAAATACTAAGATCTAAGCACAGTACTGTGTGGAACAGTTTTCAGTTGTCCGCCGTCCCTGACGGTCATCCAGGTTGCCACTCGTAAGTGGGATGCTAGCCGGGCCTGACAACGCACACCCTTGGCCAGTGCCAACGTGTGGGGATGATCAGTCCCATTGTCTACCCACCGTCCCAAACGATATTCCGGATATCCACTCGTAAGTGGGGTACCACTTAGGCCAGGCAAACTCACAGTACTTCAACAAGCTCAACTCGATTCACAAAGTAACTGGCATAGCAGTTACAAACTCCTTTCCGCGCAAAAGTTGGCCTACTCTCCAACTTTATTTCCTTTAGAAGGAAACAATGCTCGTTTGACGAGTCCACTCCGCACATGTCCCTAGAGTTTTATCGTAACTTGCTCTGATACCAACTGTGACGGGCCGAAAAATTACGCCTGGCACGCCTGGGCACGAAGGCCATAACTCCCCCGGTGCGCCATACTGATGCTACTTACTGGGCCTTATAACTAGGAAAATGCACATCCATTTTCCCTCGCAAACATGCTCGTAGAGCATGTTCCAGCTAACTTAGCTTCCACACCGTTCCAACTTACCCTTGTTCCGCGAAGGGTTTATTAAGAAAACGAAAACTTTCCTAAAACGGCAAAAACGACCTTTTGAGGCTCTAAATGATGAAATTTGGCTAAATTCGGGTGGCCATGTGGATCTATAGATCAACATGTCTTGATCTTTGGGACGTTTCCCATCAAAATGAACTCCTCTTGAGCTAAATTACGACACTCGGGTTTTTAGCCTATGTCGAACGCCTTGATAGGAAGTATGAGCATCCGATGAATGGAATGCGACTTGCCTCATCAAGTTTGGCCACAATCATCTCTTGCGTCGAGCTACCGAGCCAGATGATATGAGAGGCCAGAATGTCGCAATCATCTCACAATTTGATGATATGAGCGACAAAGTGCTGGACCGGCAATGCTGCAACTCATTGCGGCTGCCTACGTACCCTTCCCTACTCTAAAGGGATCAATGACAGACCGTAGTTCATCCTCGAAGGGACGAAAACCTAAACCAACTCGATTGCAAGGCCGTGTCCTAACAATAATGGTAATGGACTGGTCCGTATAGGTCATTCTGTCAAGATGCACAATGATTATGCATCATCGTGTCCGCGATATTGAATAGTGATGTCTAAGCATCAAATACCCTCTTCGAAACGCTACGCAACTATAAATGATCCTTAGGCATCCTTTATACTCTTCCGGATAAGCTATGAAGCTTATTTGGTACATAGTCCGCATATGCACCTTCAACCAACTAACCCTCCATATATATGTCTTAATGGAATTTCTACAAGTATGGAAAGGGGACCAAATTGACATGCCTGCTTCACTGTTCATCCGCAATGATTACGTTACTTCGCAATGATTGTGTTCATCCGCAATGATTGCGTTACTTCGCAATGATTGTGTTCATCCATAATGATTGTGTATTGCGCAACACTCGTTTGGCCCGCCCTCTCTGGCCCGATGCACAATGATTGTGCAACATTAGCTATAAACCAATAACCTCTATAATACCCAATGATTACGCTGCAATCTCGAGGCCACCTACCCAACTTGCCTAATGCATTATGATGATGCAACATTGGACTTTTGCCAATATGCCTACGCAGTGTGCCTTCCTTGGCACCAAATATGGCCCCGGGGCAAATGCATCTCACTATGCAAAGGAAGCTTTGGGTGAAGCTTCATCACAAGCAAATGGCGAATCTTTTAGCATGCGCCATGCTAAAAACACGGGATGTTACATTATCACACCCTTCAAAGAATTTCGTCTTCGAAATTCAAAATCAAAGTTATTGTGGACAATCTCTTCGGTTTGGATTTCCTGAGAAAAATCTCATACCAGATGCTCAAAAATCACGGGTTTCTTCAAGTTATCGTGAACAACAATTTAGACCTTCTGAGCAACCGTCCCATACCGCGTGCCCAGGAATCCAAAAGTGCCCACGACAATACCAAGAATCGCAATTGGCTAGTGCCAAGAGGATATCTCGACCAGGTATCCTAGATGGCATCCTATACTACCACCCAGGAATCCCTAAGGTTCACAAATTGAAAGGTGTCATCGAAATACTAAGATCTAAGCACAGTACTGTGTGGAACAGTTTTCAGTTGTCCGCCGTCCCTGACGGTCATCCAGGTTGCCACTCGTAAGTGGGATGCTAGCCGGGCCTGACAACGCACACCCTTGGCCAGTGCCAACGTGTGGGGATGATCAGTCCCATTGTCTACCCACCGTCCCAAACGATATTCCGGATATCCACTCGTAAGTGGGGTACCACTTAGGCCAGGCAAACTCACAGTACTTCAACAAGCTCAACTCGATTCACAAAGTAACTGGCATAGCAGTTACAAACTCCTTTCCGCGCAAAAGTTGGCCTACTCTCCAACTTTATTTCCTTTAGAAGGAAACAATGCTCGTTTGACGAGTCCACTCCGCACATGTCCCTAGAGTTTTATCGTAACTTGCTCTGATACCAACTGTGACGGGCCGAAAAATTACGCCTGGCACGCCTGGGCACGAAGGCCATAACTCCCCCGGTGCGCCATACTGATGCTACTTACTGGGCCTTATAACTAGGAAAATGCACATCCATTTTCCCTCGCAAACATGCTCGTAGAGCATGTTCCAGCTAACTTAGCTTCCACACCGTTCCAACTTACCCTTGTTCCGCGAAGGGTTTATTAAGAAAACGAAAACTTTCCTAAAACGGCAAAAACGACCTTTTGAGGCTCTAAATGATGAAATTTGGCTAAATTCGGGTGGCCATGTGGATCTATAGATCAACATGTCTTGATCTTTGGGACGTTTCCCATCAAAATGAACTCCTCTTGAGCTAAATTACGACACTCGGGTTTTTAGCCTATGTCGAACGCCTTGATAGGAAGTATGAGCATCCGATGAATGGAATGCGACTTGCCTCATCAAGTTTGGCCACAATCATCTCTTGCGTCGAGCTACCGAGCCAGATGATATGAGAGGCCAGAATGTCGCAATCATCTCACAATTTGATGATATGAGCGACAAAGTGCTGGACCGGCAATGCTGCAACTCATTGCGGCTGCCTACGTACCCTTCCCTACTCTAAAGGGATCAATGACAGACCGTAGTTCATCCTCGAAGGGACGAAAACCTAAACCAACTCGATTGCAAGGCCGTGTCCTAACAATAATGGTAATGGACTGGTCCGTATAGGTCATTCTGTCAAGATGCACAATGATTATGCATCATCGTGTCCGCGATATTGAATAGTGATGTCTAAGCATCAAATACCCTCTTCGAAACGCTACGCAACTATAAATGATCCTTAGGCATCCTTTATACTCTTCCGGATAAGCTATGAAGCTTATTTGGTACATAGTCCGCATATGCACCTTCAACCAACTAACCCTCCATATATATGTCTTAATGGAATTTCTACAAGTATGGAAAGGGGACCAAATTGACATGCCTGCTTCACTGTTCATCCGCAATGATTACGTTACTTCGCAATGATTGTGTTCATCCGCAATGATTGCGTTACTTCGCAATGATTGTGTTCATCCATAATGATTGTGTATTGCGCAACACTCGTTTGGCCCGCCCTCTCTGGCCCGATGCACAATGATTGTGCAACATTAGCTATAAACCAATAACCTCTATAATACCCAATGATTACGCTGCAATCTCGAGGCCACCTACCCAACTTGCCTAATGCATTATGATGATGCAACATTGGACTTTTGCCAATATGCCTACGCAGTGTGCCTTCCTTGGCACCAAATATGGCCCCGGGGCAAATGCATCTCACTATGCAAAGGAAGCTTTGGGTGAAGCTTCATCACAAGCAAATGGCGAATCTTTTAGCATGCGCCATGCTAAAAACACGGGATGTTACATTATCACACCCTTCAAAGAATTTCGTCTTCGAAATTCAAAATCAAAGTTATTGTGGACAATCTCTTCGGTTTGGATTTCCTGAGAAAAATCTCATACCAGATGCTCAAAAATCACGGGTTTCTTCAAGTTATCGTGAACAACAATTTAGACCTTCTGAGCAACCGTCCCATACCGCGTGCCCAGGAATCCAAAAGTGCCCACGACAATACCAAGAATCGCAATTGGCTAGTGCCAAGAGGATATCTCGACCAGGTATCCTAGATGGCATCCTATACTACCACCCAGGAATCCCTAAGGTTCACAAATTGAAAGGTGTCATCGAAATACTAAGATCTAAGCACAGTACTGTGTGGAACAGTTTTCAGTTGTCCGCCGTCCCTGACGGTCATCCAGGTTGCCACTCGTAAGTGGGATGCTAGCCGGGCCTGACAACGCACACCCTTGGCCAGTGCCAACGTGTGGGGATGATCAGTCCCATTGTCTACCCACCGTCCCAAACGATATTCCGGATATCCACTCGTAAGTGGGGTACCACTTAGGCCAGGCAAACTCACAGTACTTCAACAAGCTCAACTCGATTCACAAAGTAACTGGCATAGCAGTTACAAACTCCTTTCCGCGCAAAAGTTGGCCTACTCTCCAACTTTATTTCCTTTAGAAGGAAACAATGCTCGTTTGACGAGTCCACTCCGCACATGTCCCTAGAGTTTTATCGTAACTTGCTCTGATACCAACTGTGACGGGCCGAAAAATTACGCCTGGCACGCCTGGGCACGAAGGCCATAACTCCCCCGGTGCGCCATACTGATGCTACTTACTGGGCCTTATAACTAGGAAAATGCACATCCATTTTCCCTCGCAAACATGCTCGTAGAGCATGTTCCAGCTAACTTAGCTTCCACACCGTTCCAACTTACCCTTGTTCCGCGAAGGGTTTATTAAGAAAACGAAAACTTTCCTAAAACGGCAAAAACGACCTTTTGAGGCTCTAAATGATGAAATTTGGCTAAATTCGGGTGGCCATGTGGATCTATAGATCAACATGTCTTGATCTTTGGGACGTTTCCCATCAAAATGAACTCCTCTTGAGCTAAATTACGACACTCGGGTTTTTAGCCTATGTCGAACGCCTTGATAGGAAGTATGAGCATCCGATGAATGGAATGCGACTTGCCTCATCAAGTTTGGCCACAATCATCTCTTGCGTCGAGCTACCGAGCCAGATGATATGAGAGGCCAGAATGTCGCAATCATCTCACAATTTGATGATATGAGCGACAAAGTGCTGGACCGGCAATGCTGCAACTCATTGCGGCTGCCTACGTACCCTTCCCTACTCTAAAGGGATCAATGACAGACCGTAGTTCATCCTCGAAGGGACGAAAACCTAAACCAACTCGATTGCAAGGCCGTGTCCTAACAATAATGGTAATGGACTGGTCCGTATAGGTCATTCTGTCAAGATGCACAATGATTATGCATCATCGTGTCCGCGATATTGAATAGTGATGTCTAAGCATCAAATACCCTCTTCGAAACGCTACGCAACTATAAATGATCCTTAGGCATCCTTTATACTCTTCCGGATAAGCTATGAAGCTTATTTGGTACATAGTCCGCATATGCACCTTCAACCAACTAACCCTCCATATATATGTCTTAATGGAATTTCTACAAGTATGGAAAGGGGACCAAATTGACATGCCTGCTTCACTGTTCATCCGCAATGATTACGTTACTTCGCAATGATTGTGTTCATCCGCAATGATTGCGTTACTTCGCAATGATTGTGTTCATCCATAATGATTGTGTATTGCGCAACACTCGTTTGGCCCGCCCTCTCTGGCCCGATGCACAATGATTGTGCAACATTAGCTATAAACCAATAACCTCTATAATACCCAATGATTACGCTGCAATCTCGAGGCCACCTACCCAACTTGCCTAATGCATTATGATGATGCAACATTGGACTTTTGCCAATATGCCTACGCAGTGTGCCTTCCTTGGCACCAAATATGGCCCCGGGGCAAATGCATCTCACTATGCAAAGGAAGCTTTGGGTGAAGCTTCATCACAAGCAAATGGCGAATCTTTTAGCATGCGCCATGCTAAAAACACGGGATGTTACATTATCACACCCTTCAAAGAATTTCGTCTTCGAAATTCAAAATCAAAGTTATTGTGGACAATCTCTTCGGTTTGGATTTCCTGAGAAAAATCTCATACCAGATGCTCAAAAATCACGGGTTTCTTCAAGTTATCGTGAACAACAATTTAGACCTTCTGAGCAACCGTCCCATACCGCGTGCCCAGGAATCCAAAAGTGCCCACGACAATACCAAGAATCGCAATTGGCTAGTGCCAAGAGGATATCTCGACCAGGTATCCTAGATGGCATCCTATACTACCACCCAGGAATCCCTAAGGTTCACAAATTGAAAGGTGTCATCGAAATACTAAGATCTAAGCACAGTACTGTGTGGAACAGTTTTCAGTTGTCCGCCGTCCCTGACGGTCATCCAGGTTGCCACTCGTAAGTGGGATGCTAGCCGGGCCTGACAACGCACACCCTTGGCCAGTGCCAACGTGTGGGGATGATCAGTCCCATTGTCTACCCACCGTCCCAAACGATATTCCGGATATCCACTCGTAAGTGGGGTACCACTTAGGCCAGGCAAACTCACAGTACTTCAACAAGCTCAACTCGATTCACAAAGTAACTGGCATAGCAGTTACAAACTCCTTTCCGCGCAAAAGTTGGCCTACTCTCCAACTTTATTTCCTTTAGAAGGAAACAATGCTCGTTTGACGAGTCCACTCCGCACATGTCCCTAGAGTTTTATCG
>NC_039360.1:110528926-110529127 GCF_003573695.1 Papaver somniferum | reverse complement strand
GCAAAAACGACCTTTTGAGGCTCTAAATGATGAAATTTGGCTAAATTCGGGTGGCCATGTGGATCTATAGATCAACATGTCTTGATCTTTGGGACGTTTCCCATCAAAATGAACTCCTCTTGAGCTAAATTACGACACTCGGGTTTTTAGCCTATGTCGAACGCCTTGATAGGAAGTATGAGCATCCGATGAATGGAATGC
>NC_039360.1:110508836-110528916 GCF_003573695.1 Papaver somniferum | reverse complement strand
CCACTTAGGCCAGGCAAACTCACAGTACTTCAACAAGCTCAACTCGATTCACAAAGTAACTGGCATAGCAGTTACAAACTCCTTTCCGCGCAAAAGTTGGCCTACTCTCCAACTTTATTTCCTTTAGAAGGAAACAATGCTCGTTTGACGAGTCCACTCCGCACATGTCCCTAGAGTTTTATCGGAACTTGCTCTGATACCAACTGTGACGGGCCGAAAAATTACGCCTGGCACGCCTGGGCACGAAGGCCATAACTCCCCCGGTGCGCCATACTGATGCTACTTACCGGGCCTTATAACTAGGAAAATGCACATCCATTTTCCCTCGCAAACATGCTCGTGGAGCATGTTCCGGATAACTTAGCTTCCACACCGTTCCAACTTACCCTTGTTCCGTGAAGGGTTTATTAAGAAAACGAAAACTTTCCTAAAACGGCAAAAACGACCTTTTGAGGCTCTAAATGATGAAATTTGGCTAAATTCGGGTGGCCATGTGGATCTATAGATCAACATGTCTTGATCTTTGGGACGTTTCCCATCAAAATGAACTCCTCTTGAGCTAAATTACGACACTCGGGTTTTTAGCCTATGTCGAACGCCTTGATAGGAAGTATGAGCATCCGATGAATGGAATGCGACTTGCCTCATCAAGTTTGGCCACAATCATCTCTTGCGTCGAGCTACCGAGCCAGATGATATGAGAGGCCAGAATGTCGCAATCATCTCACAATTTGATGATATGAGCGACAAAGTGCTGGACCGGCAATGCTGCAACTCATTGCGGATGCCTACGTACCCTTCCCTACTCTAAAGGGATCAATGACAGACCGTAGTTCATCCTCGAAGGGACGAAAACCTAAACCAACTCGATTGCAAGGCCGTGTCCTAACAATAATGGTAATGGACTGGTCCGTATAGGCCATTCCGTCAAGATGCACAATGATTATGCATCATCGGGTCCGCGATATAGAATAGTGATGTCTAAGCATCAAATACCCTCTTCGAAACGCTACGCTACTATAAATGATCCTTAGGCATCCTTTATACTCTTCCGGATAAGCTATGAAGCTTATTTGGTACATAGTCCGCATATGTACCTTCAACCAACTAACCCTCCATATATATGTCTTAATGGAATTTCTAAAAGTATGGAAAGGGGACCAAATTGACATGCCTGCTTCACTGTTCATCCGCAATGATTGCGTTACTTCGCAATGATTGTGTTCATCCGCAATGATTGCGTTTTTCGCAATGATTGTGTTCATCCATAATGATTGTGTATTGCGCAACACTCGTTTGGCCCGCCCTCTCTGGCCCGATGCACAATGATTGTGCAACATTAGCTATAGACCAATAACCTCTATAATACGCAATGATTACGCTGCAATCTCGAGACCACCTACCCAACTTGCCTAATGCATTATGATGATGCAACATTGGACTTTTGCCAATATGCCTACGCAATGTGCCTTTTTTGGCACCAAATATGGCCCCAGACCAAATGCATCTCACTATGCAAAGGAAGCTTTGGGTGAAGCTTCATCACAGGCAAATGGCGAATCTTTTAGCATGCGCCATGCTAAAAACACCGGATGTTACATTATCACACCCTTCAAAGAATTTCGTCTTCGAAATTCAAAATCAAATTTATTGTGGACAATCTCTTCAGTTTGGATTTCATGAGCAAAATCTCATACCAGATGCTCAAAAATCACGGGTTTCTTCAAGTTATCGTGAACAACAATTTAGACCTTCTGAGAAACCGTCCCATACCGCGTGCACAGGAATCCAAAAGTGCCCACGACAATACCAAGAATCGCAATTGGCCAGTGCCAAGAGGATATCTCGACCAGGTATCCTAGATGGCATCTCATACTACCACCCAGGAATCCCTAAGGTTCACAAATTGAAAGGTGTCATCGAAATACTAAGATCTTAGCACAGTACTGTGTGGAACAGTTTTCAGTTGCCCGCCGTCCCTGACGGTCATCCAGGTTGCCACTCGTAAGTGGGATGCTATCCGGGCCTGACAACGCACACCCTTGGCCAGTGCCAACGTGTGGGGATGATCAGTCCCATTGTATACCCACCATCCCAGACGATATTCCGGATATCCACTCGTAAGTGGGGTACCACTTAGGCCAGGCACACTCACAGTACTTCAACAAGCTCAACTCGATTCACAAAGTAACTGACATAGCATTTACAAACTCCTTTCCGCGCAAAAGTTGGCATACTCTCCAACTTTATTTCCTTTAGAAGGAAACAATGCTTGTTTGACGAGTACACTCCGCACAAGTCCCTAGAGTTTTGTCAGAACTTGCTCTGATACCAACTGTGACGGGCCGAAAAATTACGCCTGGCACGCCTGGGCACGAAGGCCATAACTCCCCCGGTGCGCCATACTGATGCTACTTACTGGGCCTTATAACTAGGAAAATGCACATCCATTTTCCCTCGCAAACATGCTCGTAGAGCATGTTCCAGCTAACTTAGCTTCCACACCGTTCCAACTTACCCTTGTTCCGCGAAGGGTTTATTAAGAAAACGAAAACTTTCCTAAAACGGCAAAAACGACCTTTTGAGGCTCTAAATGATGAAATTTGGCTAAATTCGGGTGGCCATGTGGATCTATAGATCAACATGTCTTGATCTTTGGGACGTTTCCCATCAAAATGAACTCCTCTTGAGCTAAATTACGACACTCGGGTTTTTAGCCTATGTCGAACGCCTTGATAGGAAGTATGAGCATCCGATGAATGGAATGCGACTTGCCTCATCAAGTTTGGCCACAATCATCTCTTGCGTCGAGCTACCGAGCCAGATGATATGAGAGGCCAGAATGTCGCAATCATCTCACAATTTGATGATATGAGCGACAAAGTGCTGGACCGGCAATGCTGCAACTCATTGCGGATGCCTACGTACCCTTCCCTACTCTAAAGGGATCAATGACAGACCGTAGTTCATCCTCGAAGGGACGAAAACCTAAACCAACTCGATTGCAAGGCCGTGTCCTAACAATAATGGTAATGGACTGGTCCGTATAGGCCATTCCGTCAAGATGCACAATGATTATGCATCATCGGGTCCGCGATATAGAATAGTGATGTCTAAGCATCAAATACCCTCTTCGAAACGCTACGCTACTATAAATGATCCTTAGGCATCCTTTATACTCTTCCGGATAAGCTATGAAGCTTATTTGGTACATAGTCCGCATATGTACCTTCAACCAACTAACCCTCCATATATATGTCTTAATGGAATTTCTAAAAGTATGGAAAGGGGACCAAATTGACATGCCTGCTTCACTGTTCATCCGCAATGATTGCGTTACTTCGCAATGATTGTGTTCATCCGCAATGATTGCGTTTTTCGCAATGATTGTGTTCATCCATAATGATTGTGTATTGCGCAACACTCGTTTGGCCCGCCCTCTCTGGCCCGATGCACAATGATTGTGCAACATTAGCTATAGACCAATAACCTCTATAATACGCAATGATTACGCTGCAATCTCGAGACCACCTACCCAACTTGCCTAATGCATTATGATGATGCAACATTGGACTTTTGCCAATATGCCTACGCAATGTGCCTTTTTTGGCACCAAATATGGCCCCAGACCAAATGCATCTCACTATGCAAAGGAAGCTTTGGGTGAAGCTTCATCACAGGCAAATGGCGAATCTTTTAGCATGCGCCATGCTAAAAACACCGGATGTTACATTATCACACCCTTCAAAGAATTTCGTCTTCGAAATTCAAAATCAAATTTATTGTGGACAATCTCTTCAGTTTGGATTTCATGAGCAAAATCTCATACCAGATGCTCAAAAATCACGGGTTTCTTCAAGTTATCGTGAACAACAATTTAGACCTTCTGAGAAACCGTCCCATACCGCGTGCACAGGAATCCAAAAGTGCCCACGACAATACCAAGAATCGCAATTGGCCAGTGCCAAGAGGATATCTCGACCAGGTATCCTAGATGGCATCTCATACTACCACCCAGGAATCCCTAAGGTTCACAAATTGAAAGGTGTCATCGAAATACTAAGATCTTAGCACAGTACTGTGTGGAACAGTTTTCAGTTGCCCGCCGTCCCTGACGGTCATCCAGGTTGCCACTCGTAAGTGGGATGCTATCCGGGCCTGACAACGCACACCCTTGGCCAGTGCCAACGTGTGGGGATGATCAGTCCCATTGTATACCCACCATCCCAGACGATATTCCGGATATCCACTCGTAAGTGGGGTACCACTTAGGCCAGGCACACTCACAGTACTTCAACAAGCTCAACTCGATTCACAAAGTAACTGACATAGCATTTACAAACTCCTTTCCGCGCAAAAGTTGGCATACTCTCCAACTTTATTTCCTTTAGAAGGAAACAATGCTTGTTTGACGAGTACACTCCGCACAAGTCCCTAGAGTTTTGTCAGAACTTGCTCTGATACCAACTGTGACGGGCCGAAAAATTACGCCTGGCACGCCTGGGCACGAAGGCCATAACTCCCCCGGTGCGCCATACTGATGCTACTTACTGGGCCTTATAACTAGGAAAATGCACATCCATTTTCCCTCGCAAACATGCTCGTAGAGCATGTTCCAGCTAACTTAGCTTCCACACCGTTCCAACTTACCCTTGTTCCGCGAAGGGTTTATTAAGAAAACGAAAACTTTCCTAAAACAGCAAAAACGACCTTTTGAGGCTCTAAATGATGAAATTTGGCTAAATTCGGGTGGCCATGTGGATCTATAGATCAACATGTCTTGATCTTTGGGACGTTTCCCATCAAAATGAACTCCTCTTGAGCTAAATTACGACACTCGGGTTTTTAGCCTATGTCGAACGCCTTGATAGGAAGTATGAGCATCCGATGAATGGAATGCAACTTGCCTCATCAAGTTTGGCCACAATCATCTCTTGCGTCGAGCTACCGAGCCAGATGATATGAGAGGCCAGAATGTCGCAATCATCTCACAATTTGATGATATGAGCGACAAAGTGCTGGACCGGCAATGCTGCAACTCATTGCGGATGCCTACGTACCCTTCCCTACTCTAAAGGGATCAATGACAGACCGTAGTTCATCCTCGAAGGGACGAAAACCTAAACCAACTCGATTGCAAGGCCGTGTCCTAACAATAATGGTAATGGACTGGTCCGTATAGGCCATTCCGTCAAGATGCACAATGATTATGCATCATCGGGTCCGCGATATAGAATAGTGATGTCTAAGCATCAAATACCCTCTTCGAAACGCTACGCTACTATAAATGATCCTTAGGCATCCTTTATACTCTTCCGGATAAGCTATGAAGCTTATTTGGTACATAGTCCGCATATGTACCTTCAACCAACTAACCCTCCATATATATGTCTTAATGGAATTTCTAAAAGTATGGAAAGGGGACCAAATTGACATGCCTGCTTCACTGTTCATCCGCAATGATTGCGTTACTTCGCAATGATTGTGTTCATCCGCAATGATTGCGTTTTTTCGCAATGATTGTGTTCATCCATAATGATTGTGTATTGCGCAACACTCGTTTGGCCCGCCCTCTCTGGCCCGATGCACAATGATTGTGCAACATTAGCTATAGACCAATAACCTCTATAATACGCAATGATTACGCTGCAATCTCGAGACCACCTACCCAACTTGCCTAATGCATTATGATGATGCAACATTGGACTTTTGCCAATATGCCTACGCAATGTGCCTTTTTTGGCACCAAATATGGCCCCAGACCAAATGCATCTCACTATGCAAAGGAAGCTTTGGGTGAAGCTTCATCACAAGCAAATGGCGAATCTTTTAGCATGCGCCATGCTAAAAACACCGGATGTTACATTATCACACCCTTCAAAGAATTTCGTCTTCGAAATTCAAAATCAAATTTATTGTGGACAATCTCTTCAGTTTGGATTTCATGAGCAAAATCTCATACCAGATGCTCAAAAATCACGGGTTTCTTCAAGTTATCGTGAACAACAATTTAGACCTTCTGAGAAACCGTCCCATACCGCGTGCACAGGAATCCAAAAGTGCCCACGACAATACCAAGAATCGCAATTGGCCAGTGCCAAGAGGATATCTCGACCAGGTATCCTAGATGGCATCTCATACTACCACCCAGGAATCCCTAAGGTTCACAAATTGAAAGGTGTCATCGAAATACTAAGATCTTAGCACAGTACTGTGTGGAACAGTTTTCAGTTGCCCGCCGTCCCTGACGGTCATCCAGGTTGCCACTCGTAAGTGGGATGCTATCCGGGCCTGACAACGCACACCCTTGGCCAGTGCCAACGTGTGGGGATGATCAGTCCCATTGTATACCCACCATACCAGACGATATTCCGGATATCCACTCGTAAGTGGGGTACCACTTAGGCCAGGCACACTCACAGTACTTCAACAAGCTCAACTCGATTCACAAAGTAACTGACATAGCATTTACAAACTCCTTTCCGCGCAAAAGTTGGCATACTCTCCAACTTTATTTCCTTTAGAAGGAAACAATGCTTGTTTGACGAGTACACTCCGCACAAGTCCCTAGAGTTTTGTCAGAACTTGCTCTGATACCAACTGTGACGGGCCGAAAAATTACGCCTGGCACGCCTGGGCACGAAGGCCATAGCTCCCCCGATGCGCCATACTGATGCTACTTACCGGGCCTTATAACTAGGAAAATGCACATCCATTTTCCCTCGCAAACATGCTCGTGGAGCATGTTCTAGCTAACTTAGCTTCCACACCGTTCCAACTTACCCTTGTTCCGCGAAGGGTTTATTAAGAAAACGAAAACTTTCCTAAAACGGCAAAAACGACCTTTTGAGGCTCTAAATGATGAAATTTGGCTAAATTCGGGTGGCCATGTGGATCTATAGATCACATGTCTTGATCTTTGGGACGTTTCCCATCAAAATGAACTCCTCTTGAGCTAAATTACGACACTCGGGTTTTTAGCCTATGTTGAACGCCTTGATAGGAAGTATGAGCATCCGATGAATGGAATGCAACTTGCCTCATCAAGTTTGGCCACAATCATCTCTTGCGTCGATCTACCTATCCAGATGATATGAGAGGCCAGAATGTCGCAATCATCTCACAATTTGATGATATGAGCGACAAAGTGCTGGACCGGCAATGCTGCAACTCATTGCGGCTGCCTACGTACCCTTCCCTACTCTAAAGGGATCAATGACAGACCGTAGTTCATCCTCGAAGGGACGAAAACCTAAACCAACTCGATTGCAAGGCCGTGTCCTAACAATAATGGTAATGGCCTGGTCCGTATAGGCCATTCCGTCAAGATGCACAATGATTATGCATCATCGGGTCCGCGATATAGAATAGTGATGTCTAAGCATCAAATACCCTCTTCGAAACGCTACGCAACTATAAATGATCCTTAGGCATCCTTTATACTCTTCCGGATAAGATATGAAGCTTATTTGGTACATAGTCCGCATATGCACCTTCAACCAACTAACCCTCCATATATATGTCTTAATGGAATTTCTACAAGTATGGAAAGGGGACCAAATTGACATGCCTGCTTCACTGTTCATCCGCAATGATTGCGTTACTTCGCAATGATTGTGTTCATCCGCCATGATTGCGTTACTTCGCAATGATTGTGTTCATCCACAATGATTGTGTATTGCGCAACACTCGTTTGGCCCGCCCTCTCTGGCCCGATGCACAATGATTGTGCGACATTATCTATTGACCAATAACCTCTATCATAAGCAATGATTACGCTGCAATCTCGAGGCCACCTACCCAACTTGCCTAATGCATTATGATGATGCAACATTGGACTTTTGCCAATATGCCTACGCAATGTGCCTTTTTTGGCACCAAATATGGCCCCGGACCAAATGCATCTCACTATGCAAAGGAAGCTTTGGGTGAAGCTTCATCACAAGAAAATAGCGCATCTTTTAGCATGCGCCATGCTAAAAACACGAGATGTTACATTATCACACCCTTCAAAGAATTTCGTCTTCGAAATTCAAAATCAAAGTTATTGTGGACAATCTCTTCAGTTTGGATTTCCTGAGCAAAATCTCATACCAGATGCTCAAAAATCACGGGTTTCTTCAAGTTATCGTGAACAACAATTTAGACCTTCTGAGCAACCGTCCCATACCGCGTGCCCAGGAATCCAAAAGTGCCCACGACAATACCAAGAATCGCAATTGGCCAGTGCCAAGAGGATATCTCGACCAGGTATCCTAGATGGAATCCCATACTACCACCCAGGAATCCCTAAGGTTCACAAATTGAAAGGTGTCATCGAAATACTAAGATCTTAGCACAGTACTGTGTGGAACAGTTTTCAGTTGCCCGCCGTCCCTGACGGTCATCCAGGTTGCCACTCGTAAGTGGGATGCTAGCCGGGCCTGACAACGCACACCCTTGGCCAGTGCCAACGTGTGGGGATGATCAGTCCCATTGTCTACCCACCGTCCCAAACGATATTCCGGATATCCACTCTTAAGTGGGGTACCACTTAGGCCAGGAAAACTCACAGTACTTCAACAAGCTCAACTCGATTCACAAAGTAACTGGCATAGCAGTTACAAACTCCTTTCCGCGCAAAAGTTGGCATACTCTCCAACTTTATTTCCTTTAGAAGGAAACAATGCTCGTTTGACTAGTCCACTCCGCACATGTCCCTAGACTTTTATCGGAACTTGCTCTGATACCAACTGTGACGGGCCAAAAAATTACGCCTGGCACGCCTGGGCACGAAGGCCATAACTCCCCCGGTGCGCCATACTAATGCTACTTACCGGGCCTTATATCTAGGAAAATAAACATCCATTTTCCCTCGCAAGCATGCTCATGGAGCATGTTCCAGCTAACTTAGCTTCCACACCGTTCCAACTTACCCTTGTTCCGCGAAGGGTTTATTAAGAAAACGAAAACTTTCCTAAAACGGCAAAAACGACCTTTTGAGGCTCTAAATGATGAAATTTGGCTAAATTCGGGTGGCCATGTGGATCTATAGATCAACATGTCTTGATCTTTGGGCCGTTTCCCATCAAAATAAACTCCTCTTGAGCTAAATTACGACACTCGGGTTTTTAGACTATGTCGAACGCCTTGATATGAAGTATGAGCATCCGATGAATGGAATGCAACTTGCTTCATCAAGTTTGGCCACAATCATCTCTTGCGTCGAGATACCGAGATAGATGATATGAGAGGCCAGAATGTCGAAATCATCTCACAATTTGATGATATGAACAAAAAAGTGCTGGACCGGCAATGCTGCAACTCATTGCGGCTGTCTACGTAACCTTCCCTACTCTAAAGGGATCAATGACAGACCGTAATTCATCCTCGAAGGGACGCAAACCTAAACCAACTCGATTGCAAGGCCGTGTCCTAACAATAATGGTAATGGCCTGGTCCGTATAGGCCATTCCGTCAAGATGCACAATGATTATGCATCATCGGGTCCGCGATATAGAATAGTGATGTCTAAGCATCAAATACCCTCTTCGAAATGCTACGCAACTATAAATGATCCTTAGGAATCCTTTATACTCTTCTGCATAAGCTATGAAGCTTATTTGGTACATAGTCCGCATATGCACCTTCGACCAACTAACCCTCCATATATATGTCTTAATGGAATTTTTACAAGTATGGAAAGGGGACCAAATTGACATGCCTGCTTCACTGTTCATCCTCAATGATTGCGTTACTTCGCAATGATTGTGTTCATCCGCAATGATTGCGTTACTTCGCAATGATTGTGTTCATCCACAATGATTGTGTATTGCGCAACACTCGTTTGGCCCGCCCTCTCTGGCCCGATGCACAATGATTGTGCGACATTAGCTATAGACCAATAACCTCTATAATACGCAATGATTACGCTGCAATCTCGAGGCCACCTACCCAACTTGCCTAATGCATTATGATGATGCAACATTGGACTTTTGCCAATATGCCTACGCAATGTGCCTTTTTTGGAACCAAATATGGCCCCGGACCAAATGCATATCACTATGCAAAGGAAGCTTTGGGTGAAGCTTCATCACAAGCAAATGGTGCATCTTTAGCATGCGCCGTGCTAAAAACACGGGATGTTACATTATCACACCCTTCAAAGAATTTCGTCTTCGAAATTCAAAATCAAAGGTATTGTGGACAATCTCTTCGGTTTGGATTTTTTGAGAAAAATCTCATACCAGATGCTCAAAAATCACGGGTTTCTTCAAGTTATCGTGAACAACAATTTAGACCTTCTGGGAAACCGTCCCATACCGCGTGCCCAGGAATCCAAAAGTGCCCACGACAATACCAAGAATCGCAATTGGCCAGTGCCAAGAGGATATCTCGACCAGGTATCCTAGATGGCATCCCATACTACCACCCAGGAATCCCTAAGGTTCACAAATTGAATAGTGTCATCGAAATACTAAGATCTTAGCACAGTACTGTGTGGAACAGTTTTCAGTTGCCCGCCGTCCCTGACGGTCATCCAGGTTGCCACTCGTAAGTGGGATGCTAGTCGGGCCTGACAATGCACACCCTTGGACAGTGCCAATGTGTGGGGATGATCAGTACCATTGTCTACCCACCGTCCCAGATGATATTCCGGATATCCACTCGTAAGTGGGGTACCACTTAGTCCAGGCAAACTCACAGTACTTCAACAAGCTCATCTCGATTCACAAAGTAACTGGCATAGCAGATACAAACTCCTTTCCGCGTAAAAGTTGGCCTACTCTCCAACTTTATTTCCTTTAGAAGGAAACAATGCTCGTTTGACGAGTCCACTCCGCACATGTCCCTAGAGTTTTATCGGAACTTGCTCTGATACCAACTGTGACGGGCCAAAAAATTACGCCTGGCACGCCTGGGCACGAAGGCCATAACTCCCCCGGTGCGCCATACTGATGCTACTTACCGGGCCTTATAGCTAGGAAAATAAACATCCATTTTCCCTCGCAAGCATGCTCGTGGAGCATGTTCCAGCTAACTTAGCTTCCACACCGTTCCAACTTACCCTTGTTCCGCGAAGGGTTTATTAAGAAAACGAAAACTTTCCTAAAACGACCTTTTGAGGCTCTAAATGATGAAATTTGGCTAAATTCGGGTGGCCATGTGGATCTATAGATCAACATGTCTTGATCTTTGGGCCGTTTCCCATCAAAATGAACTCCTCTTGAGCTAAATTACGACACTCGGGTTTTTAGCCTATGTCGAACGCCTTGATAGGAAGTATGAGCATCCGATGAATGGAATGCAACTTGCTTCATCAAGTTTGGCCACAATCATCTCTTGCGTCGAGCTACCGAGCTAGATGATATGAGAGGCCAGAATGTCGCAATCATCTCACAATTTGATGATATGAACAAAAAAGTGCTGGACCGGCAATGCTGCAACTCATTGCGGCTGCCTACGTACCCTTCCCTACTCTAAAGGGATCAATGACAGACCGTAGTTCATCCTCGAAGGGACGCAAACCTAAACCAACTCGATTGCAAGGCCGTGTCCTAACAATAATGGTAATTGCCTGGTCCGTATAGGCCATTCCGTCAAAATGCACAATGATTATGCATCATCGGGTCCGCGATATAGAATAGTGATGTCTAAGCATCAAATACCCTCTTCGAAATGCTACGCAACTATAAATGATCCTTAGGAATCCTTTATACTCTTCCGGATAAGCTATGAAGCTTATTTGGTACATAGTCCGCATATGCACCTTCAACCAACTAACCCTCCATATATATGTCTTAATGGAATTTTTACAAGTATGGAAAGGGGACCAAATTGACATGCCTGCTTCACTGTTCATTCGCAATGATTGCGTTACTTCGCAATGATTGTGTTCATCCGCAATGCTTGCGTTACTTCGCAATGATTGTGTTCATCCACAATGATTGTGTATTGCGCAACACTCGTTTGGCCCGCCCTCTCTGGCCCGATGCACAATGATTGTGCGACATTAGCTATATACCAATAACCTCTATAATACGCAATGATTACGCTGCAATCTCGAGGCCACCTACCCAACTTGCCTAATGCATTATGATGATGCAACATTGGACTTTTGCCAATATGCCTACGCAATGTGCCTTTTTTGGAACCAAATATGGACCCGGACCAAATGCATATCACTATGCAAAGGAAGCTTTGGGTGAAGCTTCATCACAAGCAAATGGAGCATATTTTAGCATGCGCCATGCTAAAAACACGGGATGTTACATTATCACACCCTTCAAAGAATTTCGTCTTCGAAATTCAAAATCAAAGGTATTGTGGACAATCTCTTCGGTTTGGATTTCCTGAGAAAAATCTCATACCAGATGCTCAAAAATCACGGGTTTCTTCAAGTTATCGTGAACAACAATTTAGACCTTCTGGGCAACCGTCCCATACCGCGTGCCCAGGAATCCAAAAGTGCCCACGACAATACCAAGAATCGCAATTGGCCAGTGCCAAGAGGATATCTCGACCAGGTATCCTAGATGGCATCCCATACTACCACCCAGGAATCCCTAAGGTTCACAAATTGAAAGGTGTCATCGAAATACTAAGATCTTAGCACAGTACTGTGTGGAACAGTTTTCAGTTGCCCGCCGTACCTGACGGTCATCCAGGTTGCCACTCGTAAGTGGGATGCTAGTCGGGCCTGACAATGCACACCCTTGGCCAGTGCCAATGTGTGGGGATGATCAGTACCATTGTCTACCCACCGTCCCAGACGATATTCCGGATATCCACTCGTAAGTGGGGTACCACTTAGGCCAGGCAAACTCACAGTACTTCAACAAGCTCAACTCGATTCACAAAGTAACTGGCATAGCAGTTACAAACTCCTTTCCGCGTAAAAGTTAGCCTACTCTCCAACTTTATTTCCTTTAGAAGGAAACAATGCTCGTTTGACAAGTCCACTCCGCACATGTCCCTAGAGTTTTATCGGAACTTGCTCTGATACCAACTGCGACGGGCCAAAAAATTACGCCTGGCACGCCTGGGCACGAAGGCCATAACTCCCCCGGTGCGCCATACTGATGCTACTTACCGGGCCTTATAGCTAGGAAAATAAACATCCATTTTCCCTCGCAAGCATGCTCGTGGAGCATGTTCCAGCTAACTTAGCTTCCACACCGTTCCAACTTACCCTTGTTCCGCGAAGGGTTTATTAAGAAAACGAAAACTTTCCTAAAACGACCTTTTGAGGCTCTAAATGATGAAATTTGGCTAAATTCGGGTGGCCATGTGGATCTATAGATCAACATGTCTTGATCTTTGGGCCGTTTCCCATCAAAATGAACTCCTCTTGAGCTAAATTACGACACTCGGGTTTTTAGCCTATGTCGAACGCCTTGATAGGAAGTATGAGCATCCGATGAATGGAATGCAACTTGCTTCATCAAGTTTGGCCACAATCATCTCTTGCGTCGAGCTACCGAGCTAGATGATATGAGAGGCCAGAATGTCGCAATCATCTCACAATTTGATGATATGAACAAAAAAGTGCTGGACCGGCAATGCTGCAACTCATTGCGGCTGCCTACGTACCCTTCCCTACTCTAAAGGGATCAATGACAGACCGTAGTTCATCCTCGAAGGGACGCAAACCTAAACCAACTCGATTGCAAGGCCGTGTCCTAACAATAATGGTAATGCCCTGGTCCGTATAGGCCATTCCGTCAAGATGCACAATGATTATGCATCATCGGGTCCGCGATATAGAATAGTGATGTCTAAGCATCAAATACCCTCTTCGAAATGCTACGCAACTATAAATGATCCTTAGGAATCCTTTATACTCTTCCGGATAAGCTATGAAGCTTATTTGGTACATAGTCCGCATATGCACCTTCAACCAACTAACCCTCCATATATATGTCTTAATGGAATTTTTACAAGTATGGAAAGGGGACCAAATTGACATGCCTGCTTCACTGTTCATCCGCAATGATTGCGTTACTTCGCAATGATTGTGTTCATCCACAATGATTGTGTATTGCGCAATACTCGTTTGGCTCGCCCTCTCTGGCCCGATGCACAATGATTGTGCGACATTAGCTATATACCAATAACCTCTATAATACGCAATGATTACGCTGCAATCTCGAGGACACCTACCCAACTTGCCTAATGCATTATGATGATGCAACATTGGACTTTTGCCAATATTCCTACGCAATGTGCCTTTTTTGGAACCAAATATGGCCCCGGACCAAATGCATATCACTATGCAAAGGAAGCTTTGGGTGAAGCTTCATCACAAGCAAATGGAGCATATTTTAGCATGCGCCATGCTAAAAACACGGGATGTTACATTATCACACCCTTCAAAGAATTTCGTCTTCGAAATTCAAAATCAAAGGTATTGTGGACAATCTCTTCGGTTTGGATTTCCTGAGAAAAATCTCATACCAGATGCTCAAAAATCACGGGTTTCTTCAAGTTATCGTGAACAACAATTTAGACCTTCTGGGCAACCGTCCCATACCGCGTGCCCAGGAATCCAAAAGTGCCCACGACAATACCAAGAATCGCAATTGGCCAGTGCCAAGAGGATATCTCGACCAGGTATCCTAGATGGCATCCCATACTACCACCCAGGAATCCCTAAGGTTCACAAATTGAAAGGTGTCATCGAAATACTAAGATCTTAGCACAGTACTGTGTGGAACAGTTTTCAGTTGCCCGTCGTCCCTGACGGTCATCCAGGTTGCCACTCGTAAGTGGGATGCTAGTCGGGCCTGACGATGCACACCCTTGGCCAGTGCCAATGTGTGGGGATGATCAGTACCATTGTCTACCCACCGTCCCAGACGATATTCCGGATATCCACTCGTAAGTGGGGTACCACTTAGGCCAGACAAACTCACAGTACTTCAACAAGCTCAACTCGATTCACAAAGTAACTGGCATAGCAGTTACAAACTCCTTTCCGCGTAAAAGTTGGCATACTCTCCAACTTTATTTCCTTTAGAAGGAAACAATGCTCGTTTGACAAGTCCACTTCGCACATGTCCCTAGAGTTTTATCGGAACTTGCTCTGATACCAACTGCGACGGGCCAAAAAATTACGCCTGGCACGCCTGGGCACGAAGGCCATAACTCCCCCGGTGCGCCATACTGATGCTACTTACCGGGCCTTATGGCTAGGAAAATAAACATCCATTTTCCCTCGCAAGCATGCTCGTGGAGCATGTTCCAGCTAACTTAGCTTCCACACCGTTCCAACTTACCCTTGTTCCGCGAAGGGTTTATTAAGAAAACGAAAACTTTCCTAAAACGACAAAAACGACCTTTTGAGGCTCTAAATGATGAAATTTGGCTAAATTCGGGTGGCCATGTGGATCTATAGATCAACATGTCTTGATCTTTGGGCCGTTTCCCATCAAAATGAACTCCTCTTGAGCTAAATTACGACACTCGGGTTTTTAGCCTATGTCGAACGCCTTGATAGGAAGTATGAGCATCCGATGAATGGAATGCAACTTGCTTCATCAAGTTTGGCCACAATCATCTCTTGCGTCGAGCTACCGAGCTAGATGATATGAGAGGCCAGAATGTCGCAATCATCTCACAATTTGATGATATGAACAAAAAAGTGCTGGACCGGCAATGCTGCAACTCATTGCGGCTGCCTACGTACCCTTCCCTACTCTAAAGGGATCAATGACAGACCGTAGTTCATCCTCAAAGGGACGCAAACCTAAACCAACTCTATTGCAAGGCCGTGTCCTAACAATAATGGTAATGGCCTGGTCCGTATAGGCCATTCCGTCAAAATGCACAATGATTATGCATCATCGGGTCCGCGATATAGAATAGTGATGTCTAAGCATCAAATACCCTCTTCGAAATGCTACGCAACTATAAATGATCCTTAGGAATCCTTTATACTCTTCCGGATAAGCTATGAAGCTTATTTGGTACATAGTCCGCATATGCACCTTCAACCAACTAACCCTCCATATATATGTCTTAATGGAATTTTTACAAGTATGGAAAGGGGACCAAATTGACATGCCTGCTTCACTGTTCATTCGCAATGATTGCGTTACTTCGCAATGATTGTGTTCATCCGCAATGCTTGCGTTACTTCGCAATGATTGTGTTCATCCACAATGATTGTGTATTGCGCAACACTCGTTTGGCCCGCCCTCTCTGGCCCGATGCACAATGATTGTGCGACATTAGCTATATACCAATAACCTCTATAATACGCAATGATTACGCTGCAATCTCGAGGCCACCTACCCAACTTGCCTAATGCATTATGATGATGCAACATTGGACTTTTGCCAATATGCCTACGCAATGTGCCTTTTTTGGAACCAAATATGGACCCGGACCAAATGCATATCACTATGCAAAGGAAGCTTTGGGTGAAGCTTCATCACAAGCAAATGGAGCATATTTTAGCATGCGCCATGCTAAAAACACGGGATGTTACATTATCACACCCTTCAAAGAATTTCGTCTTAAAAATTCAAAATCAAAGGTATTGTGGACAATCTCTTCGGTTTGGATTTCCTGAGAAAAATCTCATACCAGATGCTCAAAAATCACGGGTTTCTTCAAGTTATCGTGAACAACAATTTAGACCTTCTGGGCAACCGTCCCATACCGCGTGCCCAGGAATCCAAAAGTGCCCACGACAATACCAAGAATCGCAATTGGCCAGTGCCAAGAGGATATCTCGACCAGGTATCCTAGATGGCATCCCATACTACCACCCAGGAATCCCTAAGGTTCACAAATTGAAAGGTGTCATCGAAATACTAAGATCTTAGCACAATACTGTGTGGAACAGTTTTCAGTTGCCCGCCGTCCCTGACGGTCATCCAGGTTGCCACTCGTAAGTGGGATGCTAGTCGGGCCTGACAATGCACACCCTTGGCCAGGGCCAATGTGTGGGGATGATCAGTACCATTGTCTACCCACCGTCCCAGACGATATTCCGGATATCCACTCGTAAGTGGGGTACCACTTAGGCCAGGCAAACTCACAGTACTCCAACAAGCTCAACTCGATTCACAAAGTAACTGGCATAGCAGTTACAAACTCCTTTCCGCGTAAAAGTTAGCCTACTCTCCAACTTTATTTCCTTTAGAAGGAAACAATGCTCGTTTGACAAGTCCACTCCGCACATGTCCCTAGAGTTTTATCGGAACTTGCTCTGATACCAACTGCGACGGGCCAAAAAATTACGCCTGGCACGCCTGGGCACGAAGGCCATAACTCCCCCGGTGCGCCATACTGATGCTACTTACCGGGCCTTATAGCTAGGAAAATAAACATCCATTTTCCCTCGCAAGCATGCTCGTGGAGCATGTTCCAGCTAACTTAGCTTCCACACCGTTCCAACTTACCCTTGTTCCGCGAAGGGTTTATTAAGAAAACGAAAACTTTCCTAAAACGACAAAAACGACCTTTTGAGGCTCTAAATGATGAAATTTGGCTAAATTCGGGTGGCCATGTGGATCTATAGATCAACATTTCTTGATCTTTGGGCCGTTTCCCATCAAAATGAACTCCTCTTGAGCTAAATTACGACACTCGGGTTTTTAGCCTATGTCGAACGCCTTGATAGGAAGTATGAGCATCCGATGAATGGAATGCAACTTGCTTCATCAAGTTTGGCCACAATCATCTCTTGCGTCGAGCTACCGAGCTAGATGATATGAGAGGCCAGAATGTCGCAATCATCTCACAATTTGATGATATGAACAAAAAAGTGCTGGACCGGCAATGCTGCAACTCATTGCGGCTGCCTACGTACCCTTCCCTACTCTAAAGGGATCAATGACAGACCGTAGTTCATCCTCGAAGGGACGCAAACCTAAACCAACTCTATTGCAAGGCCGTGTCCTAACAATAATGGTAATGGCCTGGTCCGTATAGGCCATTCCGTCAAAATGCACAATGATTATGCATCATCGGGTCCGCGATATAGAATAGTGATGTCTAAGCATCAAATACCCTCTTCGAAATGCTACGCAACTATAAATGATCCTTAGGAATCCTTTATACTCTTCCGGATAAGCTATGAAGCTTATTTGGTACATAGTCCGCATATGCACCTTCAACCAACTAACCCTCCATATATATGTCTTAATGAAATTTTTACAAGTATGGAAAGGGGACCAAATTGACATGCCTGCTTCACTGTTCATCCGCAATGATTGCGTTACTTCGCAATGATTGTATTCATCCACAATGATTGTGTATTGCGCAATACTCGTTTGGCCCGCCCTCTCTGGCCCGATGCACAATGATTGTGCGACATTAGCTATATACCAATAACCTCTATAATACGCAATGATTACGCTGCAATCTCGAGGCCACCTACCCAACTTGCCTAATGCATTATGATGATGCAACATTGGACTTTTGCCAATATGCCTACGCAATGTGCCTTTTTTGGAACCAAATATGGCCCCGGACCAAATGCATATCACTATGCAAAGGAAGCTTTGGGTGAAGCTTCATCACAAGCAAATGGAGCATATTTTAGCATGCGCCATGCTAAAAACACGGGATGTTACATTATCACACCCTTCAAAGAATTTCGTCTTCGAAATTCAAAATCAAAGGTATTGTGGACAATCTCTTCGGTTTGGATTTCCTGAGAAAAATCTCATACCAGATGCTCAAAAATCACGGGTTTCTTCAAGTTATCGTGAACAACAATTTAGACCTTCTGGGCAACCGTCCCATACCGCGTGCCCAGGAATCCAAAAGTGCCCACGACAATACCAAGAATCGCAATTGGCCAGTGCCAAGAGGATATCTCGACCAGGTATCCTAGATGGCATCCCATACTACCACCCAGGAATCCCTAAGGTTCACAAATTGAAAGGTGTCATCGAAATACTAAGATCTTAGCACAGTACTGTGTGGAACAGTTTTCAGTTGCCCGTCGTCCCTGACGGTCATCCAGGTTGCCACTCGTAAGTGGGATGCTAGTCGGGCCTGACGATGCACACCCTTGGCCAGTGCCAATGTGTGGGGATGATCAGTACCATTGTCTACCCACCGTCCCAGACGATATTCCGGATATCCACTCGTAAGTGGGGTACCACTTAGGCCAGACAAACTCACAGTACTTCAACAAGCTCAACTCGATTCACAAAGTAACTGGCATAGCAGTTACAAACTCCTTTCCGCGTAAAAGTTGGCATACTCTCCAACTTTATTTCCTTTAGAAGGAAACAATGCTCGTTTGACAAGTCCACTTCGCACATGTCCCTAGAGTTTTATCGGAACTTGCTCTGATACCAACTGCGACGGGCCAAAAAATTACGCCTGGCACGCCTGGGCACGAAGGCCATAACTCCCCCGGTGCGCCATACTGATGCTACTTACCGGGCCTTATGGCTAGGAAAATAAACATCCATTTTCCCTCGCAAGCATGCTCGTGGAGCATGTTCCAGCTAACTTAGCTTCCACACCGTTCCAACTTACCCTTGTTCCGCGAAGGGTTTATTAAGAAAACGAAAACTTTCCTAAAACGACAAAAACGACCTTTTGAGGCTCTAAATGATGAAATTTGGCTAAATTCGGGTGGCCATGTGGATCTATAGATCAACATGTCTTGATCTTTGGGCCGTTTCCCATCAAAATGAACTCCTCTTGAGCTAAATTACGACACTCGGGTTTTTAGCCTATGTTGAACGCCTTGATAGGAAGTATGAGCATCCGATGAATGGAATGCAACTTGTTTAATCAAGTTTGGCCACAATCATCTCTTGCGTCGAGCTACCGATCTAGATGATATGAGAGGCCAGAAGGTCGCAATCATCTCACAATTTGAAGATATGAACAAAAAAGTGCTGGACCGGCAATGCTGCAACTCATTGCGGCTGCCTACGTACCCTTCCCTACTCTAAAGGGATCAATGACAGACCGTAGTTAATCCTCGAAGGTACGCAAACCTAAACCAACTCGATTGCAAGGCCGTGTTCTAACAATAATGGTAATACCCTGGTCCGTATAGGCCATTCCGTCAAGATGCACAATGATTATGCATCATCGGGTCCGCGATATAGAATAGTGATGT
>NC_039360.1:110469226-110508826 GCF_003573695.1 Papaver somniferum | reverse complement strand
GAGCTAGATGATATGAGAGGCCAGAATGTCGCAATCATCTCACAATTTGATGATATGAACAAAAAAGTGCTGGACCGGCAATGCTGCAACTCATTGCGGCTGCCTACGTACCCTTCCCTACTCTAAAGGGATCAATGACAGACCGTAGTTCATCCTCGAAGGGACGCAAACCTAAACCAACTCGATTGCAAGGCCGTGTCCTAACAATAATGGTAATGGCCTGGTCCGTATAGGCCATTCCGTCAAAATGCACAATGATTATGCATCATCGGGTCCGCGATATAGAATAGTGATGTCTAAGCATCAAATACCCTCTTCGAAATGCTACGCAACTATAAATGATCCTTAGGAATCCTTTATACTCTTCCGGATAAGCTATGAAGCTTATTTGGTACATAGTCCGCATATGCACCTTCAACCAACTAACCCTCCATATATATGTCTTAATGGAATTTTTACAAGTATGGAAAGGGGACCAAATTGACATGCCTGCTTCACTGTTCATCCGCAATGATTGCGTTACTTCGCAATGATTGTGTTCATCCACAATGATTGTGTATTGCGCAATACTCGTTTGGCCCGCCCTCTCTGGCCCGATGCACAATGATTGTGCGACATTAGCTATATACCAATAACCTCTATAATATGCAATGATTACGCTGCAATCTCGAGGCCACCTACCCAACTTGCCTAATGCATTATGATGATGCAACATTGGACTTTTGCCAATATGCCTACGCAATGTGCCTTTTTTGGAACCAAATATGGCCCCGGACCAAATGCATATCACTATGCAAAGGAAGCTTTGGGTGAAGCTTCATCACAAGCAAATGGAGCATATTTTAGCATGCGCCATGCTAAAAACACGGGATGTTACATTATCACACCCTTCAAAGAATTTCGTCTTCGAAATTCAAAATCAAAGGTATTGTGGACAATCTCTTCGGTTTGGATTTCCTGAGAAAAATCTCATACCAGATGCTCAAAAATCACGGGTTTCTTCAAGTTATCGTGAACAACAATTTAGACCTTCTGGGCAACCGTCCCATACCGCGTGCCCAGGAATCCAAAAGTGCCCACGACAATACCAAGAATCGCAATTGGCCAGTGCCAAGAGGATATCTCGACCAGGTATCCTAGATGGCATCCCATACTACCACCCAGGAATCCCTAAGGTTCACAAATTGAAAGGTGTCATCGAAATACTAAGATCTTAGCACAGTACTGTGTGGAACAGTTTTCAGTTGCCCGCCGTACCTGACGGTCATCCAGGTTGCCACTCGTAAGTGGGATGCTAGTCGGGCCTGACAATGCACACCCTTGGCCAGTGCCAATGTGTGGGGATGATCAGTACCATTGTCTACCCACCGTCCCAGACGATATTCCGGATATCCACTCGTAAGTGGGGTACCACTTAGGCCAGGCAAACTCACAGTACTTCAACAAGCTCAACTCGATTCACAAAGTAACTGGCATAGCAGTTACAAACTCCTTTCCGCGTAAAAGTTAGCCTACTCTCCAACTTTATTTCCTTTAGAAGGAAACAATGCTCGTTTGACAAGTCCACTCCGCACATGTCCCTAGAGTTTTATCGGAACTTGCTCTGATACCAACTGCGACGGGCCAAAAAATTACGCCTGGCACGCCTGGGCACGAAGGCCATAACTCCCCCGGTGCGCCATACTGATGCTACTTACCGGGCCTTATAGCTAGGAAAATAAACATCCATTTTCCCTCGCAAGCATGCTCGTGGAGCATGTTCCAGCTAACTTAGCTTCCACACCGTTCCAACTTACCCTTGTTCCGCGAAGGGTTTATTAAGAAAACGAAAACTTTCCTAAAACGACGAAAACGACCTTTTGAGGCTCTAAATGATGAAATTTGGCTAAATTCGGGTGGCCATGTGGATCTATAGATCAACATTTCTTGATCTTTGGGCCGTTTCCCATCAAAATGAACTCCTCTTGAGCTAAATTACGACACTCGGGTTTTTAGCCTATGTTGAACGCCTTGATAGGAAGTATGAGCATCCGATGAATGGAATGCAACTTGCTTCATCAAGTTTGGCCACAATCATCTCTTGCGTCGAGCTACCGATCTAGATGATATGAGAGGCCAGAAGGTCGCAATCATCTCACAATTTGAAGATATGAACAAAAAAGTGCTGGACCGGCAATGCTGCAACTCATTGCGGCTGCCTACGTACCCTTCCCTACTCTAAAGGGATCAATGACAGACCGTAGTTAATCCTCGAAGGTACGCAAACCTAAACCAACTCGATTGCAAGGCCGTGTTCTAACAATAATGGTAATACCCTGGTCCGTATAGGCCATTCCGTCAAGATGCACAATGATTATGCATCATCGGGTCCGCGATATAGAATAGTGATGTTTAAGCATCAAATACCCTCTTCGAAATGCTACGCAACTATAAATGATCCTTAGGAATCCTTTATACTCTTCCGGATAAGCTATGAAGCTTATTTGGTACATAGTCCGCATATGCACCTTCAACCAACTAACCCTCCATATATATGTCTTAATGGAATTTTTACAAGTATGGAAAGGGGACCAAATTGACATGCCTGCTTCACTGTTCATCCGCAATGATTGCGTTACTTCGCAATGATTGTGTTCATCCGCAATGATTGCGTTACTTCGCAATGATTGTGTTCATCCACAATGATTGTGTATTGCGCAACACTCGTTTGGCCCGCCCTCTCTGGCCCGATGCACAATGATTGTGCGACATTAGCTATAGACCAATAACCTCTATAATACGCAATGATTACGCTGCAATCTCGAGGCCACCTACCCAACTTGCCTAATGCATTATGATGATGCAACATTGGACTTTTTCCAATATGCCTACGCAATGTGCCTTTTTTGGAACCAAATATGGCCCCGGACCAAATGCATATCACTATGCAAAGGAAGCTTTGGGTGAAGCTTCATCACAAGCAAATGGTGCATCTTTTAGCATGCGCCATTCTAAAAACACGGGATGTTACATTATCACACCCTTCAAAGAATTTCGTCTACGAAATTCAAAATCAAAGGTATTGTGGACAATCTCTTCGGTTTGGATTTCCTGAGAAAAATATCATACCAGATGCTCAAAAATCACGGGTTTCTTCAAGTTATCGTGAACAACAATTTAGACCTTATGGGCAACCGTCCCATACCGCGTGCCCAGGAATCCAAAAGTGCCCACGACAATACCAAGAATCGCAATTGGCCAGTGCCAAGAGGATATCTCGACCAGGTATCCTAGATGGCATCCCATACTACCACCCAGGAATCCCTAAGTTTCACAAATTGAAAGGTGTCATCGAAATACTAAGATCTTAGCACAGTACTGTGTGGAACAGTTTTCAGTTGCCCGCCGTCCCTGACGGTCATCCAGGTTGCCACTCGTAAGTGGGATGCTAGTCGGGCCTGACAATGCACACCCTTGGCCAGTGCCAATGTGTGGGGATGATCAGTACCATTGTCTACCCACCGTCCCAGACGATATTTCGGATATCCACTCGTAAGTGGGGTACCACTTAGGCCAAGCAAACTCACAGTACTTCAACAAGCTCAACTCGATTCACAAAGTAACTGGCATAGCAGTTACAAACTCCTTTCCGCGTAAAAGTTGGCCTGCTCTCCAAATTTATTTCCTTTAGAAGGAAACAATGCTCGTTTGACGAGTCCACTCCGCACGTGTCCCTAGAGTTTTATCGGAACTTGCTCTGATACCAACTGCGACGGGCCAAAAAATTACGCCTGGCACGCCTGGGCACGAAGGCCATAACTCCCCCGGTGCGCCATACTGATGCTACTTACCGGGCCTTATATCTAGGAAAATAAACATCCATTTTCCCTCGCAAGCGTGCTCGTGGAGCATGTTCCAGCTAACTTAGCTTCCACACCGTTCCAACTTACCCTTGTTCCGCGAAGGGTTTATTAAGAAAACGAAAACTTTCCTAAAACGACAAAAACGACCTTTTGAGGCTCTAAATGATGAAATTTGGCTAAATTCGGGTGGCCATGTGGATCTATAGATCAACATGTCTTGATCTTTGGGCCGTTTCCCATCAAAATGAACTCCTCTTGAGCTAAATTACGACACTCGGGTTTTTAGCCTATGTCGAACGCCTTGATAGGAAGTATGAGCATCCGATGAATGGAATGCAACTTGCTTCATCAAGTTTGGCCACAATCATCTCTTGCGTCGAGCTACCGAGCTAGATGATATGAGAGGCCAGAATGTCGCAATCATCTCACAATTTGATGATATGAACAAAAAAGTGCTGGACCGGCAATGCTGCAACTCATTGCGGCTGCCTACGTACCCTTCCCTACTCTAAAGGGATCAATGACAGACCGTAGTTCATCCTCGAAGGGACGCAAACCTAAACCAACTCTATTGCAAGGCCGTGTCCTAACAATAATGGTAATGGCCTGGTCCGTATAGGCCATTCCGTCAAAATGCACAATGATTATGCATCATCGGGTCCGCGATATAGAATAGTGATGTCTAAGCATCAAATACCCTCTTCGAAATGCTACGCAACTATAAATGATCCTTAGGAATCCTTTATACTCTTCCGGATAAGCTATGAAGCTTATTTGGTACATAGTCCGCATATGCACCTTCAACCAACTAACCCTCCATATATATGTCTTAATAGAATTTTTACAAGTATGGAAAGGGGACCAAATTGACATGCCTGCTTCACTGTTCATCCGCAATGATTGCGTTACTTCGCAATGATTGTGTTCATCCACAATGATTGTGTATTGCGCAATACTCGTTTGGCTCGCCCTCTCTGGCCCGATGCACAATGATTGTGCGACATTAGCTATATACCAATAACCTCTATAATACGCAATGATTACGCTGCAATCTCGAGGACACCTACCCAACTTGCCTAATGCATTATGATGATGCAACATTGGACTTTTGCCAATATGCCTACGCAATGTGCCTTTTTTGGAACCAAATATGGCCCCGGACCAAATGCATATCACTATGCAAAGGAAGCTTTGGGTGAAGCTTCATCACAAGCAAATGGAGCATATTTTAGCATGCGCCATGCTAAAAACACGGGATGTTACATTATCACACCCTTCAAAGAATTTCGTCTTCGAAATTCAAAATCAAAGGTATTGTGGACAATCTCTTCGGTTTGGATTTCCTGAGAAAAATCTCATACCAGATGCTCAAAAATCACGGGTTTCTTCAAGTTATCGTGAACAACAATTTAGACCTTCTGGGCAACCGTCCCATACCGCGTGCCCAGGAATCCAAAAGTGCCCACGACAATACCAAGAATCGCAATTGGCCAGTGCCAAGAGGATATCTCGACCAGGTATCCTAGATGGCATCCCATACTACCACCCAGGAATCCCTAAGGTTCACAAATTGAAAGGTGTCATCGAAATACTAAGATCTTAGCACAGTACTGTGTGGAACAGTTTTCAGTTGCCCGTCGTCCCTGACGGTCATCCAGGTTGCCACTCGTAAGTGGGATGCTAGTCGGGCCTGACGATGCACACCCTTGGCCAGTGCCAATGTGTGGGGATGATCAGTACCATTGTCTACCCACCGTCCCAGACGATATTCCGGATATCCACTCGTAAGTGGGGTACCACTTAGGCCAGGCAAACTCACAGTACTTCAACAAGCTCAACTCGATTCACAAAGTAACTGGCATAGCAGTTACAAACTCCTTTCCGCGTAAAAGTTAGCCTACTCTCCAACTTTATTTCCTTTAGAAGGAAACAATGCTCGTTTGACAAGTCCACTCCGCACATGTCCCTAGAGTTTTATCGGAACTTGCTCTGATACCAACTGCGACGGGCCAAAAAATTACGCCTGGCACGCCTGGGCACGAAGGCCATAACTCCCCCGGTGCGCCATACTGATGCTACTTACCGGGCCTTATAGCTAGGAAAATAAACATCCATTTTCCCTCGCAAGCATGCTCGTGGAGCATGTTCCAGCTAACTTAGCTTCCACACCGTTCCAACTTACCCTTGTTCCGCGAAGGGTTTATTAAGAAAACGAAAACTTTCCTAAAACGACGAAAACGACCTTTTGAGGCTCTAAATGATGAAATTTGGCTAAATTCGGGTGGCCATGTGGATCTATAGATCAACATTTCTTGATCTTTGGGCCGTTTCCCATCAAAATGAACTCCTCTTGAGCTAAATTACGACACTCGGGTTTTTAGCCTATGTTGAACGCCTTGATAGGAAGTATGAGCATCCGATGAATGGAATGCAACTTGCTTCATCAAGTTTGGCCACAATCATCTCTTGCGTCGAGCTACCGATCTAGATGATATGAGAGGCCAGAAGGTCGCAATCATCTCACAATTTGAAGATATGAACAAAAAAGTGCTGGACCGGCAATGCTGCAACTCATTGCGGCTGCCTACGTACCCTTCCCTACTCTAAAGGGATCAATGACAGACCGTAGTTAATCCTCGAAGGTACGCAAACCTAAACCAACTCGATTGCAAGGCCGTGTTCTAACAATAATGGTAATACCCTGGTCCGTATAGGCCATTCCGTCAAGATGCACAATGATTATGCATCATCGGGTCCGCGATATAGAATAGTGATGTCTAAGCATCAAATACCCTCTTCGAAATGCTACGCAACTATAAATGATCCTTAGGAATCCTTTATACTCTTCCGGATAAGCTATGAAGCTTATTTGGTACATAGTCCGCATATGCACCTTCAACCAACTAACCCTCCATATATATGTCTTAATGGAATTTTTACAAGTATGGAAAGGGGACCAAATTGACATGCCTGCTTCACTGTTCATCCGCAATGATTGCGTTACTTCGCAATGATTGTGTTCATCCACAATGATTGTGTATTGCGCAATACTCGTTTGGCTCGCCCTCTCTGGCCCGATGCACAATGATTGTGCGACATTAGCTATATACCAATAACCTCTATAATACGCAATGATTACGCTGCAATCTCGAGGACACCTACCCAACTTGCCTAATGCATTATGATGATGCAACATTGGACTTTTGCCAATATTCCTACGCAATGTGCCTTTTTTGGAACCAAATATGGCCCCGGACCAAATGCATATCACTATGCAAAGGAAGCTTTGGGTGAAGCTTCATCACAAGCAAATGGAGCATATTTTAGCATGCGCCATGCTAAAAACACGGGATGTTACATTATCACACCCTTCAAAGAATTTCGTCTTCGAAATTCAAAATCAAAGGTATTGTGGACAATCTCTTCGGTTTGGATTTCCTGAGAAAAATCTCATACCAGATGCTCAAAAATCACGGGTTTCTTCAAGTTATCGTGAACAACAATTTAGACCTTCTGGGCAACCGTCCCATACCGCGTGCCCAGGAATCCAAAAGTGCCCACGACAATACCAAGAATCGCAATTGGCCAGTGCCAAGAGGATATCTCGACCAGGTATCCTAGATGGCATCCCATACTACCACCCAGGAATCCCTAAGGTTCACAAATTGAAAGGTGTCATCGAAATACTAAGATCTTAGCACAGTACTGTGTGGAACAGTTTTCAGTTGCCCGTCGTCCCTGACGGTCATCCAGGTTGCCACTCGTAAGTGGGATGCTAGTCGGGCCTGACGATGCACACCCTTGGCCAGTGCCAATGTGTGGGGATGATCAGTACCATTGTCTACCCACCGTCCAAGACGATATTCCGGATATCCACTCGTAAGTGGGGTACCACTTAGGCCAGGCAAACTCACAGTACTTCAACAAGCTCAACTCGATTCACAAAGTAACTGGCATAGCAGTTACAAACTCCTTTCCGCGTAAAAGTTGGCCTACTCTCCAACTTTATTTCCTTTAGAAGGAAACAATGCTCGTTTGACAAGTCCACTCCGCACATGTCCCTAGAGTTTTATCGGAACTTGCTCTGATACCAACTGCGACGGGCCAAAAAATTACGCCTGGCACGCCTGGGCACGAAGGCCATAACTCCCCCGGTGCGCCATACTGATGCTACTTACCGGGCCTTATGGCTAGGAAAATAAACATCCATTTTCCCTCGCAAGCATGCTCGTGGAGCATGTTCCATCTAACTTAGCTTCCACACCGTTCCAACTTACCCTTGTTCCGCGAAGGGTTTATTAAGAAAACGAAAACTTTCCTAAAACGACAAAAACGACCTTTTGAGGCTCTAAATGATGAAATTTGGCTAAATTCGGGTGGCCATGTGGATCTATAGATCAACATGTCTTGATCTTTGGGCCGTTTCCCATCAAAATGAACTCCTCTTGAGCTAAATTACGACACTCGGGTTTTTAGCCAGGTCGAACGCCTTGATAGGAAGTATGAGCATCCGATGAATGGAATGCAACTTGCTTCATCAAGTTTGGCCACAATCATCTCTTGCGTCGAGCTACCGAGCTAGATGATATGAGAGGCCATAATGTCGCAATCATCTCACAATTTGATGATATGAACAAAAAAGTGCTGGACCGGCAATGCTGCAACTCATTGCGGCTGCCTACGTACCCTTCCCTACTCTAAAGGGATCAATGACAGACCGTAGTTCATCCTCGAAGGGACGCAAACCTAAACCAACTCGATTGCAAGGCCGTGTCCTAACAATAATGGTAATGGCCTGGTCCGTATAGGCCATTCCGTCAAAATGCACAATGATTATGCATCATCGGGTCCGCGATATAGAATAGTGATGTCTAAGCATCAAATACCCTCTTCGAAATGCTACGCAACTATAAATGATCCTTAGGAATCCTTTATACTCTTCCGGATAAGCTATGAAGCTTATTTGGTACATAGTCCGCATATGCACCTTCAACCAACTAACCCTCCATATATATGTCTTAATGGAATTTTTACAAGTATGGAAAGGGGACCAAATTGACATGCCTGCTTCACTGTTCATCCGCAATGATTGCGTTACTTCGCAATGATTGTGTTCATCCACAATGATTGTGTATTGCGCAATACTCGTTTGGCTCGCCCTCTCTGGCCCGATGCACAATGATTGTGCGACATTAGCTATATACCAATAACCTCTATAATACGCAATGATTACGCTGCAATCTCGAGGACACCTACCCAACTTGCCTAATGCATTATGATGATGCAACATTGGACTTTTGCCAATATTCCTACGCAATGTGCCTTTTTTGGAACCAAATATGGCCCCGGACCAAATGCATATCACTATGCAAAGGAAGCTTTGGGTGAAGCTTCATCACAAGCAAATGGAGCATATTTTAGCATGCGCCATGCTAAAAACACGGGATGTTACATTATCACACCCTTCAAAGAATTTCGTCTTCGAAATTCAAAATCAAAGGTATTGTGGACAATCTCTTCGGTTTGGATTTCCTGAGAAAAATCTCATACCAGATGCTCAAAAATCACGGGTTTCTTCAAGTTATCGTGAACAACAATTTAGACCTTCTGGGCAACCGTCCCATACCGCGTGCCCAGGAATCCAAAAGTGCCCACGACAATACCAAGAATCGCAATTGGCCAGTGCCAAGAGGATATCTCGACCAGGTATCCTAGATGGCATCCCATACTACCACCCAGGAATCCCTAAGGTTCACAAATTGAAAGGTGTCATCGAAATACTAAGATCTTAGCACAGTACTGTGTGGAACAGTTTTCAGTTGCCCGTCGTCCCTGACGGTCATCCAGGTTGCCACTCGTAAGTGGGATGCTAGTCGGGCCTGACGATGCACACCCTTGGCCAGTGCCAATGTGTGGGGATGATCAGTACCATTGTCTACCCACCGTCCCAGACGATATTCCGGATATCCACTCGTAAGTGGGGTACCACTTAGGCCAGGCAAACTCACAGTACTTCAACAAGCTCAACTCGATTCACAAAGTAACTGGCATAGCAGTTACAAACTCCTTTCCGCGTAAAAGTTAGCCTACTCTCCAACTTTATTTCCTTTAGAAGGAAACAATGCTCGTTTGACAAGTCCACTCCGCACATGTCCCTAGAGTTTTATCGGAACTTGCTCTGATACCAACTGCGACGGGCCAAAAAATTACGCCTGGCACGCCTGGGCACGAAGGCCATAACTCCCCCGGTGCGCCATACTGATGCTACTTACCGGGCCTTATAGCTAGGAAAATAAACATCCATTTTCCCTCGCAAGCATGCTCGTGGAGCATGTTCCAGCTAACTTAGCTTCCACACCGTTCCAACTTACCCTTGTTCCGCGAAGGGTTTATTAAGAAAACGAAAACTTTCCTAAAACGACCTTTTGAGGCTCTAAATGATGAAATTTGGCTAAATTCGGGTGGCCATGTGGATCTATAGATCAACATGTCTTGATCTTTGGGCCGTTTCCCATCAAAATGAACTCCTCTTGAGCTAAATTACGACACTCGGGTTTTTAGCCTATGTCGAACGCCTTGATAGGAAGTATGAGCATCCGATGAATGGAATGCAACTTGCTTCATCAAGTTTGGCCACAATCATCTCTTGCGTCGAGCTACCGAGCTAGATGATATGAGAGGCCAGAATGTCGCAATCATCTCACAATTTGATGATATGAACAAAAAAGTGCTGGACCGGCAATGCTGCAACTCATTGCGGCTGCCTACGTACCCTTCCCTACTCTAAAGGGATCAATGACAGACCGTAGTTCATCCTCGAAGGGACGCAAACCTAAACCAACTCGATTGCAAGGCCGTGTCCTAACAATAATGGTAATGCCCTGGTCCGTATAGGCCATTCCGTCAAGATGCACAATGATTATGCATCATCGGGTCCGCGATATAGAATAGTGATGTCTAAGCATCAAATACCCTCTTCGAAATGCTACGCAACTATAAATGATCCTTAGGAATCCTTTATACTCTTCCGGATAAGCTATGAAGCTTATTTGGTACATAGTCCGCATATGCACCTTCAACCAACTAACCCTCCATATATATGTCTTAATGGAATTTTTACAAGTATGGAAAGGGGACCAAATTGACATGCCTGCTTCACTGTTCATCCGCAATGATTGCGTTACTTCGCAATGATTGTGTTCATCCACAATGATTGTGTATTGCGCAATACTCGTTTGGCTCGCCCTCTCTGGCCCGATGCACAATGATTGTGCGACATTAGCTATATACCAATAACCTCTATAATACGCAATGATTACGCTGCAATCTCGAGGACACCTACCCAACTTGCCTAATGCATTATGATGATGCAACATTGGACTTTTGCCAATATGCCTACGCAATGTGCCTTTTTTGGAACCAAATATGGCCCCGGACCAAATGCATATCACTATGCAATGGAAGCTTTGGGTGAAGCTTCATCACAAGCAAATGGAGCATATTTTAGCATGCGCCATGCTAAAAACACGGGATGTTACATTATCACACCCTTCAAAGAATTTCGTCTTCGAAATTCAAAATCAAAGGTATTGTGGACAATCTCTTCGGTTTGGATTTCCTGAGAAAAATCTCATACCAGATGCTCAAAAATCACGGGTTTCTTCAAGTTATCGTGAACAACAATTTAGACCTTCTGGGCAACCGTCCCATACCGCGTGCCCAGGAATCCAAAAGTGCCCACGACAATACCAAGAATCGCAATTGGCCAGTGCCAAGAGGATATCTCGACCAGGTATCCTAGATGGCATCCCATACTACCACCCAGGAATCCCTAAGGTTCACAAATTGAAAGGTGTCATCGAAATACTAAGATCTTAGCACAGTACTGTGTGGAACAGTTTTCAGTTGCCCGTCGTCCCTGACGGTCATCCAGGTTGCCACTCGTAAGTGGGATGCTAGTCGGGCCTGACGATGCACACCCTTGGCCAGTGCCAATGTGTGGGGATGATCAGTACCATTGTCTACCCACCGTCCCAGACGATATTCCGGATATCCACTCGTAAGTGGGGTACCACTTAGGCCAGACAAACTCACAGTACTTCAACAAGCTCAACTCGATTCACAAAGTAACTGGCATAGCAGTTACAAACTCCTTTCCGCGTAAAAGTTGGCATACTCTCCAACTTTATTTCCTTTAGAAGGAAACAATGCTCGTTTGACAAGTCCACTTCGCACATGTCCCTAGAGTTTTATCGGAACTTGCTCTGATACCAACTGCGACGGGCCAAAAAATTACGCCTGGCACGCCTGGGCACGAAGGCCATAACTCCCCCGGTGCGCCATACTGATGCTACTTACCGGGCCTTATGGCTAGGAAAATAAACATCCATTTTCCCTCGCAAGCATGCTCGTGGAGCATGTTCCAGCTAACTTAGCTTCCACACCGTTCCAACTTACCCTTGTTCCGCGAAGGGTTTATTAAGAAAACGAAAACTTTCCTAAAACGACAAAAACGACCTTTTGAGGCTCTAAATGATGAAATTTGGCTAAATTCGGGTGGCCATGTGGATCTATAGATCAACATGTCTTGATCTTTGGGCCGTTTCCCATCAAAATGAACTCCTCTTGAGCTAAATTACGACACTCGGGTTTTTAGCCAGGTCGAACGCCTTGATAGGAAGTATGAGCATCCGATGAATGGAATGCAACTTGCTTCATCAAGTTTGGCCACAATCATCTCTTGCGTCGAGCTACCGAGCTAGATGATATGAGAGGCCATAATGTCGCAATCATCTCACAATTTGATGATATGAACAAAAAAGTGCTGGACCGGCAATGCTGCAACTCATTGCGGCTGCCTACGTACCCTTCCCTACTCTAAAGGGATCAATGACAGACCGTAGTTCATCCTCGAAGGGACGCAAACCTAAACCAACTCGATTGCAAGGCCGTGTCCTAACAATAATGGTAATGGCCTGGTCCGTATAGGCCATTCCGTCAAAATGCACAATGATTATGCATCATCGGGTCCGCGATATAGAATAGTGATGTCTAAGCATCAAATACCCTCTTCGAAATGCTACGCAACTATAAATGATCCTTAGGAATCCTTTATACTCTTCCGGATAAGCTATGAAGCTTATTTGGTACATAGTCCGCATATGCACCTTCAACCAACTAACCCTCCATATATATGTCTTAATGGAATTTTTACAAGTATGGAAAGGGGACCAAATTGACATGCCTGCTTCACTGTTCATCCGCAATGATTGCGTTACTTCGCAATGATTGTGTTCATCCACAATGATTGTGTATTGCGCAATACTCGTTTGGCCCGCCCTCTCTGGCCCGATGCACAATGATTGTGCGACATTAGCTATATACCAATAACCTCTATAATATGCAATGATTACGCTGCAATCTCGAGGCCACCTACCCAACTTGCCTAATGCATTATGATGATGCAACATTGGACTTTTGCCAATATGCCTACGCAATGTGCCTTTTTTGGAACCAAATATGGCCCCGGACCAAATGCATATCACTATGCAAAGGAAGCTTTGGGTGAAGCTTCATCACAAGCAAATGGAGCATATTTTAGCATGCGCCATGCTAAAAACACGGGATGTTACATTATCACACCCTTCAAAGAATTTCGTCTTCGAAATTCAAAATCAAAGGTATTGTGGACAATCTCTTCGGTTTGGATTTCCTGAGAAAAATCTCATACCAGATGCTCAAAAATCACGGGTTTCTTCAAGTTATCGTGAACAACAATTTAGACCTTCTGGGCAACCGTCCCATACCGCGTGCCCAGGAATCCAAAAGTGCCCACGACAATACCAAGAATCGCAATTGGCCAGTGCCAAGAGGATATCTCGACCAGGTATCCTAGATGGCATCCCATACTACCACCCAGGAATCCCTAAGGTTCACAAATTGAAAGGTGTCATCGAAATACTAAGATCTTAGCACAGTACTGTGTGGAACAGTTTTCAGTTGCCCGTCGTCCCTGACGGTCATCCAGGTTGCCACTCGTAAGTGGGATGCTAGTCGGGCCTGACGATGCACACCCTTGGCCAGTGCCAATGTGTGGGGATGATCAGTACCATTTTCTACCCACCGTCCCAGACGATATTCCGGATATCCACTCGTAAGTGGGGTACCACTTAGGCCAGGCAAACTCACAGTACTTCAACAAGCTCAACTCGATTCACAAAGTAACTGGCATAGCAGTTACAAACTCCTTTCCGCGTAAAAGTTAGCCTACTCTCCAACTTTATTTCCTTTAGAAGGAAACAATGCTCGTTTGACAAGTCCACTCCGCACATGTCCCTAGAGTTTTATCGAAACTTGCTCTGATACCAACTGCGACGGGCCAAAAAATTACGCCTGGCACGCCTGGGCACGAAGGCCATAACTCCCCCGGTGCGCCATACTGATGCTACTTACCGGGCCTTATAGCTAGGAAAATAAACATCCATTTTCCCTCGCAAGCATGCTCGTGGAGCATGTTCCAGCTAACTTAGCTTCCACACCGTTCCAACTTACCCTTGTTCCGCGAAGGGTTTATTAAGAAAACGAAAACTTTCCTAAAACGACGAAAACGACCTTTTGAGGCTCTAAATGATGAAATTTGGCTAAATTCGGGTGGCCATGTGGATCTATAGATCAACATGTCTTGATCTTTGGGCCGTTTCCCATCAAAATGAACTCCTCTTGAGCTAAATTACGACACTCGGGTTTTTATCCTATGTCGAACGCCTTGATAGGAAGTATGAGCATCCGATGAATGGAATGCAACTTGCTTCATCAAGTTTGGCCACAATCATCTCTTGCGTCGAGCTACCGAGCTAGATGATATGAGAGGCCAGAAGGTCGCAATCATCTCACAATTTGAAGATATGAACAAAAAAGTGCTGGACCGGCAATGCTGCAACTCATTGCGGCTGCCTACGTACCCTTCCCTACTCTAAAGGGATCAATGACAGACCGTAGTTCATCCTCGAAGGGACGCAAACCTAAACCAACTCTATTGCAAGGCCGTGTCCTAACAATAATGGTAATGGCCTGGTCCGTATAGGCCATTCCGTCAAGATGCACAATGATTATGCATCATCGGGTCCGCGATATAGAATAGTGATGTCTAAGCATCAAATACCCTCTTCGAAATGCTACGCAACTATAAATGATCCTTAGGAATCCTTTATACTCTTCCGGATAAGCTATGAAGCTTATTTGGTACATAGTCCGCATATGCACCTTCAACCAACTAACCCTCCATATATATGTCTTAATGGAATTTTTACAAGTATGGAAAGGGGACCAAATTGACATGCCTGCTTCACTGTTCATCCGCAATGATTGCGTTACTTCGCAATGATTGTGTTCATCCACAATGATTGTGTATTGCGCAATACTCGTTTGGCTCGCCCTCTCTGGCCCGATGCACAATGATTGTGCGACATTAGCTATATACCAATAACCTCTATAATACGCAATGATTACGCTGCAATCTCGAGGACACCTACCCAACTTGCCTAATGCATTATGATGATGCAACATTGGACTTTTGCCAATATGCCTACGCAATGTGCCTTTTTTGGAACCAAATATGGCCCCGGACCAAATGCATATCACTATGCAAAGGAAGCTTTGGGTGAAGCTTCATCACAAGCAAATGGAGCATATTTTAGCATGCGCCATGCTAAAAACACGGGATGTTACATTATCACACCCTTCAAAGAATTTCGTCTTCGAAATTCAAAATCAAAGGTATTGTGGACAATCTCTTCGGTTTGGATTTCCTGAGAAAAATCTCATACCAGATGCTCAAAAATCACGGGTTTCTTCAAGTTATCGTGAACAACAATTTAGACCTTCTGGGCAACCGTCCCATACCGCGTGCCCAGGAATCCAAAAGTGCCCACGACAATACCAAGAATCGCAATTGGCCAGTGCCAAGAGGATATCTCGACCAGGTATCCTAGATGGCATCCCATACTACCACCCAGGAATCCCTAAGGTTCACAAATTGAAAGGTGTCATCGAAATACTAAGATCTTAGCACAGTACTGTGTGGAACAGTTTTCAGTTGCCCGTCGTCCCTGACGGTCATCCAGGTTGCCACTCGTAAGTGGGATGCTAGTCGGGCCTGACGATGCACACCCTTGGCCAGTGCCAATGTGTGGGGATGATCAGTACCATTTTCTACCCACCGTCCCAGACGATATTCCGGATATCCACTCGTAAGTGGGGTACCACTTAGGCCAGGCAAACTCACAGTACTTCAACAAGCTCAACTCGATTCACAAAGTAACTGGCATAGCAGTTACAAACTCCTTTCCGCGTAAAAGTTGGCCTACTCTCCAACTTTATTTCCTTTAGAAGGAAACAATGCTCGTTTGACAAGTCCACTCCGCACATGTCCCTAGAGTTTTATCGAAACTTGCTCTGATACCAACTGCGACGGGCCAAAAAATTACGCCTGGCACGCCTGGGCACGAAGGCCATAACTCCCCCGGTGCGCCATACTGATGCTACTTACCGGGCCTTATGGCTAGGAAAATAAACATCCATTTTCCCTCGCAAGCATGCTCGTGGAGCATGTTCCAGCTAACTTAGCTTCCACACCGTTCCAACTTACCCTTGTTCCGCGAAGGGTTTATTAAGAAAACGAAAACTTTCCTAAAACGACAAAAACGACCTTTTGAGGCTCTAAATGATGAAATTTGGCTAAATTCGGGTGGCCATGTGGATCTATAGATCAACATGTCTTGATCTTTGGGCCGTTTCCCATCAAAATGAACTCCTCTTGAGCTAAATTACGACACTCGGGTTTTTAGCCTATGTCGAACGCCTTGATAGGAAGTATGAGCATCCGATGAATGGAATGCAACTTGCTTCATCAAGTTTGGCCACAATCATCTCTTGCGTCGAGCTACCGAGCTAGATGATATGAGAGGCCAGAATGTCGCAATCATCTCACAATTTGATGATATGAACAAAAAAGTGCTGGACCGGCAATGCTGCAACTCATTGCGGCTGCCTACGTACCCTTCCCTACTCTAAAGGGATCAATGACAGACCGTAGTTCATCCTCGAAGGGACGCAAACCTAAACCAACTCTATTGCAAGGCCGTGTCCTAACAATAATGGTAATGGCCTGGTCCGTATAGGCCATTCCGTCAAAATGCACAATGATTATGCATCATCGGGTCCGCGATATAGAATAGTGATGTCTAAGCATCAAATACCCTCTTCGAAATGCTACGCAACTATAAATGATCCTTAGGAATCCTTTATACTCTTCCGGATAAGCTATGAAGCTTATTTGGTACATAGTCCGCATATGCACCTTCAACCAACTAACCCTCCATATATATGTCTTAATGGAATTTTTACAAGTATGGAAAGGGGACCAAATTGACATGCCTGCTTCACTGTTCATCCGCAATGATTGCGTTACTTCGCAATGATTGTGTTCATCCGCAATGATTGCGTTACTTCGCAATGATTGTGTTCATCCACAATGATTGTGTATTGCGCAACACTCGTTTGGCCCGCCCTCTCTGGCCCGATGCACAATGATTGTGCGACATTAGCTATAGACCAATAACCTCTATAATACGCAATGATTACGCTGCAATCTCGAGGCCACCTACCCAACTTGCCTAATGCATTATGATGATGCAACATTGGACTTTTTCCAATATGCCTACGCAATGTGCCTTTTTTGGAACCAAATATGGCCCCGGACCAAATGCATATCACTATGCAAAGGAAGCTTTGGGTGAAGCTTCATCACAAGCAAATGGTGCATCTTTTAGCATGCGCCATTCTAAAAACACGGGATGTTACATTATCACACCCTTCAAAGAATTTCGTCTTCGAAATTCAAAATCAAAGGTATTGTGGACAATCTCTTCGGTTTGGATTTCCTGAGAAAAATATCATACCAGATGCTCAAAAATCACGGGTTTCTTCAAGTTATCGTGAACAACAATTTAGACCTTATGGGCAACCGTCCCATACCGCGTGCCCAGGAATCCAAAAGTGCCCACGACAATACCAAGAATCGCAATTGGCCAGTGCCAAGAGGATATCTCGACCAGGTATCCTAGATGGCATCCCATACTACCACCCAGGAATCCCTAAGTTTCACAAATTGAAAGGTGTCATCGAAATACTAAGATCTTAGCACAGTACTGTGTGGAACAGTTTTCAGTTGCCCGCCGTCCCTGACGGTCATCCAGGTTGCCACTCGTAAGTGGGATGCTAGTCGGGCCTGACAATGCACACCCTTGGCCAGTGCCAATGTGTGGGGATGATCAGTACCATTGTCTACCCACCGTCCCAGACGATATTCCGGATATCCACTCGTAAGTGGGGTACCACTTAGGCCAGGCAAACTCACAGTACTTCAACAAGCTCAACTCGATTCACAAAGTAACTGGCATAGCAGTTACAAACTCCTTTCCGCGTATAAGTTGGCCTACTCTCCAACTTCATTTCCTTTAGAAGGAAACAATGCTCGTTTGACGAGTCCACTCCGCACATGTCCCTAGAGTTTTATCGGAACTTGCTCTGATACCAACTGCGACGGGCCAAAAAATTACGCCTGGCACGCCTGGGCACGAAGGCCATAACTCCACCGGTGCGCCATACTGATGCTACTTACCGGGCCTTATAGCTAGGAAAATAAACATCCATTTTCCCTCGCAAGCATGCTCGTGGAGCATGTTCGAGCTAACTTAGCTTCCACACCGTTCCAACTTACCCTTGTTCCGCGAAGGGTTTTTTAAGAAAACGAAAACTTTCCTAAAACGACAAAATCGACCTTTTGAGGCTCTAAATGATGAAATTTGGCTAAATTCGGGTGGCCATGTGGATCTATAGATCAACATGTCTTGATCTTTGGGCCGTTTCCCATCAAAATGAACTCCTCTTGAGCTCAATTACGACACTCGGGTTTTTAGCCTATGTCGAACGCCTTGATAGGAAGTATGAGCATCCGATGAATGGAATGCAACTTGCTTCATCAAGTTTGGCCACAATCATCTCTTGCGTCGAGCGACCGAGCTAGATGATATGAGAGGCCAGAATGTCGCAATCATCTCACAATTTGATGATATGAACAAAAAAGTGCTGGACCGGCAATGCTGCAACTCATTGCGGCTGCCTACGTACCCTTCCCTACTCTAAAGGGATCAATGACAGACCGTAGTTCATCCTCGAACGGACGCAAACCTAAACCAACTCGATTGCAAGGCCGTGTCCTAACAATAATGGTAATGCCCTGGTCCGTATAGGCCATTCCGTCAAGATGCACAATGATTATGCATCATCGGGTCCGCGATATAGAATAGTGATGTCTAAGCATCAAATACCCTCTTCGAAATGCTACGCAACTATAAATGATCCTTAGGAATCCTTTATACTCTTCCGGATAAGCTATGAAGCTTATTTGGTACATAGTCCGCATATGCACCTTCAACCAACTAACCCTCCATATATATGTCTTAATGGAATTTTTACAAGTATGGAAAGGGGACCAAATTCAGATGCCTGCTTCACTGTTCATCCGCAATGATTGCGTTACTTCGCAATGATTGTGTTCATCCGCAATGATTGCGTTACTTCGCAATGATTGTGTTCATCCACAATGATTGTGTATTGCGCAACACTCGTTTGGCCCGCCCTCTCTGGCCCGATGCACAATGATTGTGCGACATTAGCTATAGACCAATAACCTCTATAATACGCAATGATTACGCTGCAATATCGAGGCCACCTACCCAACTGGCCTAATGCATTATGATGATGCAACATTGGACTTTTGCCAATATGCCTACGCAATGTGCCTTTTTTGGCACCAAATATGGCCCCAGACCAAATGCATCTCACTATGCAAAGGAAGATTTGGGTGAAGATTCATCACAAGCAAATGGCGCATCTTTTAGCATGCGCCATGCTAAAAACACGGGATGTTACATTATCACACCCTTCAAAGAATTTCGTCTTCGAAATTCAAAATCAAAGTTATTGTGTACAATCTCTTCGGTTTGGATTTCCTGAGCAAAATCTCATACCAGATGCTCAAAAATCACGGGTTTCTTCAAGTTATCGTGAACAACAATTTAGACCTTCTGGGCAACCGTCCCATACCGCGTGCCCAGGAATCCAAAAGTGCCCACGACAATACCAAGAATCGCAATTGGCCAGTGCCAAGAGGATATCTCGACCAGGTATCCTAGATGGCATCCCATACTACCACCCAGGAATTCCTAAGGTTCACAAATTGAAAGGTGTCATCGAAATACTAAGATCTTAGCACAGTACTGTGTGGAACAGTTTTCAGTTGCCCGCCGTCCCTGACGGTCATCCAGGTTGCCACTCGTAAGTGGGATGCTAGTCGGGCCTGACAATGCACACCCTTGGCCAGTGCCAATGTGTGGGGATGATCAGTACCATTGTCTACCCACTGTCCCAGACGATATTCCGGATATCCACTCGTAAGTGGGGTACCACTTAGGCCAGGCAAACTCACAGTACTTCAACAAGCTCAACTCGATTCACAAAGTAACTGGCATAGCAGTTACAAACTCCTTTCCGCGTATAAGTTGGCCTACTCTCCAACTTCATTTCCTTTAGAAGGAAACAATGCTCGTTTGACGAGTCCACTCCGCACATGTCCCTAGAGTTTTATCGGAACTTGCTCTGATACCAACTGCGACGGGCCAAAAAATTACGCCTGACACGCCTGGGTACGAAGGCCATAACTCCACCGGTGCGCCATACTGATGCTACTTACCGGGCCTTATAGCTAGGAAAATAAACATCCATTTTCCCTCGCAAGCATGCTCGTGGAGCATGTTCGAGCTAACTTAGCTTCCACACCGTTCCAACTTACCCTTGTTCCGCGAAGGGTTTATTAAGAAAACGAAAACTTTCCTAAAACGACAAAATCGACCTTTTGAGGCTCTAAATGATGAAATTTGGCTAAATTCGGGTGGCCATGTGGATCTATAGATCAACATGTCTTGATCTTTGGGCCGTTTCCCATCAAAATGAACTCCTCTTGAGCTCAATTACGACACTCGGGTTTTTAGCCTATGTCGAACGCCTTGATAGGAAGTATGAGCATCCGATGAATGGAATGCAACTTGCTTCATCAAGTTTGGCCACAATCATCTCTTGCGCCGAGCTACCGAGCTAGATGATATGAGAGGCCAGAATGTCGCAATCATCTCACAATTTGATGATATGAACAAAAAAGTGCTGGACCGGCAATGCTGCAACTCATTGCGGCTGCCTACGTACCCTTCCCTACTCTAAAGGGATCAATGACAGACCGTAGTTCATCCTCGAAGGGACGCAAACCTAAACCAACTCGATTGCAAGGCCGTGTCCTAACAATAATGGTAATGCCCTGGTCCGTATAGGCCATTCCGTCAAGATGCACAATGATTATGCATCATCGGGTCCGCGATATAGAATAGTGATGTCTAAGCATCAAATACCCTCTTCGAAATGCTACGCAACTATAAATGATCCTTAGGAATCCTTTATACTCTTCCGGATAAGCTATGAAGCTTATTTGGTACATAGTCCGCATATGCACCTTCAACCAACTAACCCTCCATATATATGTCTTAATGGAATTTTTACAAGTATGGAAAGGGGACCAAATTGACATGCCTGCTTCACTGTTCATCCGCAATGATTGCGTTACTTCGCAATGATTGTGTTCATCCGCAATGATTGCGTTACTTCGCAATGATTGTGTTCATCCACAATGATTGTGTATTGCGCAACACTCGTTTGGCCCGCCCTCTCTGGCCCGATGCACAATGATTGTGCGACATTAGCTATAGACCAATAACCTCTATAATACGCAATGATTACGCTGCAATCTCGAGGCCACCTACCCAACTTGCCTAATGCATTATGATGATGCAACATTGGACTTTTTCCAATATGCCTACGCAATGTGCCTTTTTTGGAACCAAATATGGCCCCGGACCAAATGCATATCACTATGCAAAGGAAGCTTTGGGTGAAGCTTCATCACAAGCAAATGGTGCATCTTTTAGCATGCGCCATTCTAAAAACACGGGATGTTACATTATCACACCCTTCAAAGAATTTCGTCTTCGAAATTCAAAATCAAAGGTATTGTGGACAATCTCTTCGGTTTGGATTTCCTGAGAAAAATATCATACCAGATGCTCAAAAATCACGGGTTTCTTCAAGTTATCGTGAACAACAATTTAGACCTTATGGGCAACCGTCCCATACCGCGTGCCCAGGAATCCAAAAGTGCCCACGACAATACCAAGAATCGCAATTGGCCAGTGCCAAGAGGATATCTCGACCAGGTATCCTAGATGGCATCCCATACTACCACCCAGGAATCCCTAAGTTTCACAAATTGAAAGGTGTCATCGAAATACTAAGATCTTAGCACAGTACTGTGTGGAACAGTTTTCAGTTGCCCGCCGTCCCTGACGGTCATCCAGGTTGCCACTCGTAAGTGGGATGCTAGTCGGGCCTGACAATGCACACCCTTGGCCAGTGCCAATATGTGGGGATGATCAGTACCATTGTCTACCCACCGTCCCAGACGATATTTCGGATATCCACTCGTAAGTGGGGTACCACTTAGGCCAAGCAAACTCACAGTACTTCAACAAGCTCAACTCGATTCACAAAGTAACTGGCATAGCAGTTACAAACTCCTTTCCGCGTAAAAGTTGGCCTGCTCTCCAAATTTATTTCCTTTAGAAGGAAACAATGCTCGTTTGACGAGTCCACTCCGCACGTGTCCCTAGAGTTTTATCGGAACTTGCTCTGATACCAACTGCGACGGCCAAAAAATTACGCCTGGCACGCCTGGGCACGAAGGCCATAACTCCCCCGGTGCGCCATACTGATGCTACTTACCGGGCCTTATATCTAGGAAAATAAACATCCATTTTCCCTCGCAAGCGTGCTCGTGGAGCATGTTCCAGCTAACTTAGCTTCCACACCGTTCCAACTTACCCTTGTTCCGCGAAGGGTTTATTAAGAAAACGAAAACTTTCCTAAAACGACAAAAACGACCTTTTGAGGCTCTAAATGATGAAATTTGGCTAAATTCGGGTGGCCATGTGGATCTATAGATCAACATGTCTTGATCTTTGGGCCGTTTCCCATCAAAATGAACTCCTCTTGAGCTAAATTACGACACTCGGGTTTTTAGCCTATGTCGAACGCCTTGATAGGAAGTATGAGCATCCGATGAATGGAATGCAACTTGCTTCATCAAGTTTGGCCACAATCATCTCTTGCGTCGAGCTACCGAGCTAGATGATATGAGAGGCCAGAATGTCGCAATCATCTCACAATTTGATGATATGAACAAAAAAGTGCTGGACCGGCAATGCTGCAACTCATTGCGGCTGCCTACGTACCCTTCCCTACTCTAAAGGGATCAATGACAGACCGTAGTTCATCCTCGAAGGGACGCAAACCTAAACCAACTCTATTGCAAGGCCGTGTCCTAACAATAATGGTAATGGCCTGGTCCGTATAGGCCATTCCGTCAAAATGCACAATGATTATGCATCATCGGGTCCGCGATATAGAATAGTGATGTCTAAGCATCAAATACCCTCTTCGAAATGCTACGCAACTATAAATGATCCTTAGGAATCCTTTATACTCTTCCGGATAAGCTATGAAGCTTATTTGGTACATAGTCCGCATATGCACCTTCAACCAACTAACCCTCCATATATATGTCTTAATAGAATTTTTACAAGTATGGAAAGGGGACCAAATTGACATGCCTGCTTCACTGTTCATCCGCAATGATTGCGTTACTTCGCAATGATTGTGTTCATCCACAATGATTGTGTATTGCGCAATACTCGTTTGGCTCGCCCTCTCTGGCCCGATGCACAATGATTGTGCGACATTAGCTATATACCAATAACCTCTATAATACGCAATGATTACGCTGCAATCTCGAGGACACCTACCCAACTTGCCTAATGCATTATGATGATGCAACATTGGACTTTTGCCAATATGCCTACGCAATGTGCCTTTTTTGGAACCAAATATGGCCCCGGACCAAATGCATATCACTATGCAAAGGAAGCTTTGGGTGAAGCTTCATCACAAGCAAATGGAGCATATTTTAGCATGCGCCATGCTAAAAACACGGGATGTTACATTATCACACCCTTCAAAGAATTTCGTCTTCGAAATTCAAAATCAAAGGTATTGTGGACAATCTCTTCGGTTTGGATTTCCTGAGAAAAATCTCATACCAGATGCTCAAAAATCACGGGTTTCTTCAAGTTATCGTGAACAACAATTTAGACCTTCTGGGCAACCGTCCCATACCGCGTGCCCAGGAATCCAAAAGTGCCCACGACAATACCAAGAATCGCAATTGGCCAGTGCCAAGAGGATATCTCGACCAGGTATCCTAGATGGCATCCCATACTACCACCCAGGAATCCCTAAGGTTCACAAATTGAAAGGTGTCATCGAAATACTAAGATCTTAGCACAGTACTGTGTGGAACAGTTTTCAGTTGCCCGCCGTCCCTGACGGTCATCCAGGTTGCCACTCGTAAGTGGGATGCTAGTCGGGCCTGACAATGCACACCCTTGGCCAGTGCCAATGTGTGGGGATGATCAGTACCATTGTCTACCCACCGTCCCAGACGATATTCCGGATATCCACTCGTAAGTGGGGTACCACTTAGGCCAGGCAAACTCACAGTACTTCAACAAGCTCAACTCGATTCACAAAGTAACTGGCATAGCAGTTACAAACTCCTTTCCGCGTAAAAGTTAGCCTACTCTCCAACTTTATTTCCTTTAGAAGGAAACAATGCTCGTTTGACAAGTCCACTCCGCACATGTCCCTAGAGTTTTATCGGAACTTGCTCTGATACCAACTGCGACGGGCCAAAAAATTACGCCTGGCACGCCTGGGCACGAAGGCCATAACTCCCCCGGTGCGCCATACTGATGCTACTTACCGGGCCTTATAGCTAGGAAAATAAACATCCATTTTCCCTCGCAAGCATGCTCGTGGAGCATGTTCCAGCTAACTTAGCTTCCACACCGTTCCAACTTACCCTTGTTCCGCGAAGGGTTTATTAAGAAAACGAAAACTTTCCTAAAACGACGAAAACGACCTTTTGAGGCTCTAAATGATGAAATTTGGCTAAATTCGGGTGGCCATGTGGATCTATAGATCAACATTTCTTGATCTTTGGGCCGTTTCCCATCAAAATGAACTCCTCTTGAGCTAAATTACGACACTCGGGTTTTTAGCCTATGTTGAACGCCTTGATAGGAAGTATGAGCATCCGATGAATGGAATGCAACTTGCTTCATCAAGTTTGGCCACAATCATCTCTTGCGTCGAGCTACCGATCTAGATGATATGAGAGGCCAGAAGGTCGCAATCATCTCACAATTTGAAGATATGAACAAAAAAGTGCTGGACCGGCAATGCTGCAACTCATTGCGGCTGCCTACGTACCCTTCCCTACTCTAAAGGGATCAATGACAGACCGTAGTTAATCCTCGAAGGTACGCAAACCTAAACCAACTCGATTGCAAGGCCGTGTTCTAACAATAATGGTAATACCCTGGTCCGTATAGGCCATTCCGTCAAGATGCACAATGATTATGCATCATCGGGTCCGCGATATAGAATAGTGATGTCTAAGCATCAAATACCCTCTTCGAAATGCTACGCAACTATAAATGATCCTTAGGAATCCTTTATACTCTTCCGGATAAGCTATGAAGCTTATTTGGTACATAGTCCGCATATGCACCTTCAACCAACTAACCCTCCATATATATGTCTTAATGGAATTTTTACAAGTATGGAAAGGGGACCAAATTGACATGCCTGCTTCACTGTTCATCCGCAATGATTGCGTTACTTTGCAATGATTGTGTTCATCCGCAATGATTGCGTTACTTCGCAATGATTGTGTTCATCCACAATGATTGTGTATTGCGCAACACTCGTTTGGCCCGCCCTCTCTGGCCCGATGCACAATGATTGTGCGACATTAGCTATAGACCAATAACCTCTATAATACGCAATGATTACGCTGCAATCTCGAGGCCACCTACCCAACTTGCGTAATGCATTATGATGATGCAATATTGGACTTTAGCCAATTTGCCTACGCAATGTGCCTTTTTTGGAACCAAATATGGCCCCGGACCAAATGCATCTCACTATGCAAAGGAAGATTTGGGTGAAGCTTCATCACAAGCAAATGGCGCATCTTTTAGCATGCGCCATGCTAAAAACACGGGATGTTACATTATCACACCCTTCAAAGAATTTCGTCTTCGAAATTCAAAATCAAAGTTATTGTGGACAATCTCTTCGGTTTGGATTTCCTGAGCAAAATCTCATACCAGATGCTCAAAAATCACGGGTTTCTTCAAGTTATCGTGAACAACAATTTAGACCTTCTGGGAAACCGTCCCATACCGCGTGCCCAGGAATCCAAAAGTGCCCACGACAATACCAAGAATCGCAATTGGCCAGTGCCAAGAGGATATCTCGACCAGGTATCCTAGATGGCATCCCATACTACCACCCAGGAATCCCTAAGGTTCACAAATTGAAAGGTGTCATCGAAATACTAAGATCTTAGCACAATACTGTGTGGAACAGTTTTCAGTTGCCCGCCGTCCCTGACGGTCATCCAGGTTGTCACTCGTAAGTGGGATGCTAGTCGGGCCTGACAATGCACACCCTTGGCCAGTGCCAATGTGTGGGGATGATCAGTACCATTGTCTACCCACCGTCCCAGACGATATTCCGGATATCCACTCGTAAGTGGGGTACCACTTAGGCCAGGAAAACTCACAGTACTTCAACAAGCTCAACTCGATTCACAAAGTAACTGGCATAGCAGTTACAAACTCCTTTCCGCGTATAAGTTGGCCTACTCTCCAACTTCATTTCCTTTAGAAGGAAACAATGATCGTTTGACGAGTCCACTCCGCACATGTCCCTAGAGTTTTATCGCAATTTGCTCTGATACCAACTGCGACGAGCCAAAAAATTACGCCTGGCACCCCTGGGCACGAAGGCCATAACTCCCCCGGTGCGCCATACTGATGCTACTTACCGGGCCTTATAGCTAGGAAAATAAACATCCATTTTCCCTCGCAAGCATGCTCGTGGAGCATGTTCGAGCTAACTTAGCTTCCACACCGTTCCAACTTACCCTTGTTCCGCGAAGGGTTTATTAAGAAAACGAAAACTTTCCTAAAACGACAAAAACGACCTTTTGAGGCTCTAAATGATGAAATTGGCTAAATTCGGGTGGCCATGTGGATCTATAGATCAACATGTCTTGATCTTTGGGCCGTTTCCCATCAAAATGAACTCCTCTTGAGCTCAATTACGACACTCGGGTTTTTAGCCTATGTCGAACGCCTTGATAGGAAGTATGAGCATCCGATGAATGGAATGCAACTTGCTTCATCAAGTTTGGCCACAATCATCCCTTGCGTCGAGCTACCGAGCTAGATGATATGAGAGGCCAGAATGTCGCAATCATCTCACAATTTGATGATATGAACAAAAAAGTGCTGGACCGGCAATGCTGCAACTCATTGCGGCTGCCTACGTACCCTTCCCTACTCTAAAGGGATCAATGACAGACCGTAGTTCATCCTCGAAGGGACGCAAACCTAAACCAACTCGATTGCAAGGCCGTGTCCTAACAATAATGGTAATGCCCTGGTCCGTATAGGCCATTCCGTCAAGATGCACAATGATTATGCATCATCGGGTCCGCGATATAGAATAGTGATGTCTAAGCATCAAATACCCTCTTCGAAATGCTACGCAACTATAAATGATCCTTAGGAATCCTTTATACTCTTCCGGATAAGCTATGAAGCTTATTTGGTACATAGTCCGCATATGCACCTTCAACCAACTAACCCTCCATATATATGTCTTAATGGAATTTTTACAAGTATGAAAAGGGGACCAAATTGACATGCCTGCTTCACTGTTCATCCGCAATGATTGCGTTACTTCGCAATGATTGTTTTCATCCGCAATGATTGCGTTACTTCGCAATGATTGTGTTCATCCACAATGATTGTGTATTGCGCAACACTCGTTTGGCCCGCCCTCTCTGGCCCGATGCACAATGATTGTGCGACATTAGCTATAGACCAATAACCTCTATAATACGCAATGATTACGCTGCAATCTCGAGGCCACCTACCCAACTTGCGTAATGCATTATGATGATGCAATATTGGACTTTAGCCAATTTGCCTACGCAATGTGCCTTTTTTGGAACCAAATATGGCCCCGGACCAAATGCATCTCACTATGCAAAGGAAGATTTGGGTGAAGCTTCATCACAAGCAAATGGCGCATCTTTTAGCATGCGCCATGCTAAAAACACGGGATGTTACATTATCACACCCTTCAAAGAATTTCGTCTTCGAAATTCAAAATCAAAGTTATTGTGGACAATCTCTTCGGTTTGGATTTCCTGAGCAAAATCTCATACCAGATGCTCAAAAATCACGGGTTTCTTCAAGTTATCGTGAACAACAATTTAGACCTTCTGGGCAACCGTCCCATACCGCGTGCCCAGGAATCCAAAAGTGCCCACGACAATACCAAGAATCACAATTGGCCAGTGCCAAGAGGATATCTCGACCAGGTATCCTAGATGGCATCCCATACTACCACCCAGGAATCCCTAAGGTTCACAAATTGAAAGGTGTCATCGAAATACTAAGATCTTAGCACAGTACTGTGTGGAACAGTTTTCAGTTGCCCGCCGTCCCTGACGGTCATCCAGGTTGTCACTCGTAAGTGGGATGCTAGTCGGGCCTGACAATGCACACCCTTGGCCAGTGCCAATGTGTGGGGATGATCAGTACCATTGTCTACCCACCGTCCCAGACGATATTCCGGATATCCACTCGTAAGTGGGGTACCACTTAGGCCAGGCAAACTCACAGTACTTCAACAAGCTCAACTCGATTCACAAAGTAACTGGCATAGCAGTTACAAACTCCTTTCCGCGTATAAGTTGGCCTACTCTCCAACTTCATTTCCTTTAGAAGGAAACAATGATCGTTTGACGAGTCCACTCCGCACATGTCCCTAGAGTTTTATCGCAATTTGCTCTGATACCAACTGCGACGAGCCAAAAAATTACGCCTGGCACGCCTGGGCACGAAGGCCATAACTCCCCCGGTGCGCCATACTGATGCTACTTACCGGGCCTTATAGCTAGGAAAATAAACATCCATTTTCCCTCGCAAGCATGCTCGTGGAGCATGTTCGAGCTAACTTAGCTTCCACACCGTTCCAACTTACCCTTGTTCCGCGAAGGGTTTATTAAGAAAACGAAAACTTTCCTAAAACGACAAAAACGACCTTTTGAGGCTCTAAATGATGAAATTGGCTAAATTCGGGTGGCCATGTGGATCTATAGATCAACATGTCTTGATCTTTGTGCCGTTACCCATCAAAATGAACTCCTCTTGAGCTAAATTACGACACTCGGGTTTTTAGCCAGGTCGAACGCCTTGATAGGAAGTATGAGCATCCGATGAATGGAATGCAACTTGCTTCATCAAGTTTGGCCACAATCATCTCTTGCGTCGAGCTACCGAGATAGATGATATGACATGCCAGAATGTCGCAATCATCTTACAATTTGATGATATGAACAAAAAAGTGCTGGATCGGCAATGCTGCAACTCATTGCGGCTGCCTACGTACCCTTCCCTACTCTAAAGGGATCAAGCACAGACCGTAGTTCATCCTCGAAGGTATGGAAACCTAAACCAACTCGATTGCAAGGCCGTGGCCTAACAATAATGGCAATGGCCTGGTCCGTATAGGCCATTCCGTCAAGATGCACAATGATTATGCATCATCGGGTCCGCGATATGGCATAGTGATGTCTAAGCATCAAATACCCTCTTCGAAACGATACGCAACTTTAAATGAGCCTTAGGCATCCTTTATACTCTTCTGGCTAAGCTATGAAGCTTACTTGGTACATAGTCCGCATATGCACCTTCAACCAACTACCCCTCCCTATATATGTCTTAATAAAATTTCTACAAGTATGGAAAGGGGACCAAATTGACATGCATGCTTCACTGTTCATCCGCAATGATTGCGTTACTTCGCAATGATTGTGTTCATCCGCAATGATTGCGTTACTTCGCAATGATTGTGTTCATCCATAATGATTGTGTATTGTACAAAACTCGTTCGGCCAGCCTTCTCTGGCCTGATGCACAATGATTGTGTGACATTAGCTATATGCCAATAACCTCTATAATACTCAATGATTACGCTGCAATCTCGAGGCCACCTACCCAACTGGCCTAATGCCTTATGATGATGCAACATTGGACTTTTGCCATTATGCCTATGCAGTGTGCCTTCCTTGGCACCAAATATGGCCCGGGCCAAATGCATCTCACTATGCAAAGGAAGCTTTGGGTGAAGCTTCATTACAAGAAAATGGCGCATCTTTTAGCATGTGCAATGGTAAAAACACGGGATGTTACATTATCACACCCTTCAAAGAGTTTCGTCCTCGAAATTCAAAATCAAAGCTATTGTGGACAATCTCTTCGGTTTGGATTTCCTGAGCAAAAGTCTCATACCAGATGCTTAAAAATCACGGTTTTCTTCAAGTTACCGTGAACAACAATTTAGACCTTCTGAGCAACCATCCCATACCGCGTGCCCGGGAATCTAAAAGTGCCCACGACAATACCAAGAATCGCAATTGGCCAGTTCCAAGAGGATATCTCGACCAGGTATCCTAGATGGCATCCCATACTACCACCCAGGAATCCCTAAGGTTCACAAATTGAAAGGTGTTATCGAAATGATAAGATCTTAGCACAGTACTGTGTGGAACAGTTTTCAGTTGCCCACCGTCCCTGACGGTCATCCAGGTTGCCACTCGTAAGTGGGATGCTAGCCGGGCCTGACAACCTACACCCTTGGCCAGTGCCAACGTGTAGGGATGATCAGTCTCATTGTCTACCCACCGTCTCATACGGTCTTCCGGATATCCACTCATAAGTGGGGTGCCACTTAGGCCAGGCAAACTCACAGTACTTAAACAAGCTCAAATCGATTCACAAAGTAACTGGCATAGAAGTTACAAACTCCTTTCCGCGCAAAAGTTGGCCTACTCTCCAACTTTATTTCCTTTAGAAGGAAACAATACTCGTTTGACGAGTCCACTCCGCACATGTCCCTAGAGTTTTGTCGGAACTTGCTCTGATACCAACTGTGACGGGCCGAAAAATTACGCCTGACACGCTTGGGCAAGAAGGCCATAACTCCCCCGGTGTGCCATACTGATGCTACTTACCAGGACTTATAGCTAGGAAAATGCACATCCATTTTCCCTCGCAAGCATGCTCGTGGAGCATGTTCCGGCTAACTTAGCTTCCACACCGTTTCAACTTACCCTTGTTCCGCGAAGGGTTTATTAAGAAAATGAAAACTTTCCTAAAACGGCAAAACCCTTTTGAGGCTCTAAATGATGAAATTTGGCTAAGTTCGGGTGGCCATGTGGATCTATAGATCAACATGTCTTGATCTTTGGGCCGTTTCCCATAAAAATGAACTCCTCTTGAGCTAAATTACGACACTCGGGTTTTCAGCCTATGTCGAACGCCTTGATAGGAAGTATGAGCATCCGATGAATGGAATGCAACTTGCCTCATCAAGTTTGGCCAAAATCATCTCTTGCGTCGAGCTACTGAGCCAGATGATATGAGCGGCCAGAATGTCGCAATCATCTCACAATTTGATGATATGAGCGACAAAGTGCTGGACAGGCAATGCTGCAACTCATTGCGGCTGCCTACGTACCCTTCCCTACTCTAAAGGGATCAAGAACAGACTGTAGTTCATCCTCGAAGGGACAGAAACCTAAACCAACTCGATTGCAAGGCCGTGGCCTAACAATAATGGTAATGGCCTGGTCCGTATAGGCCATTCCGTCAAGATGCACAATGATTATGCATCATGGGGTCCGAGATATGGCATAGTGATGTCTAAGCATCAAATACCCTCTTCGAAACGCTACGCAACTATAAATGAGCCTTAGGAATCCTTTATACTCTTTCGGCTAAGCTATGAAGCTTATTTGGTACATAGTCCGCATATGCACCTTCAACCAACTACCCCTCCCTATATATGTCTTAATTGAATTTCTACAAGTATGAAAAGGGGACAAAATTGACATGCCTGCTTCACTGTTCATCCGTAATGATTGCGTTACTTCGCAATGATTGTGTTCATCCGCAATGATTGCGTTACTTCGCAATGATTGTGTATTGCGCAACACTTGTTCGGCCAGCCCTCTATGGCCTGATGCATAATGATTGTTCGACATTAGCTCTATGCCAATAACCTGTATAATACGCAATGATTACGCTGCAATCTTGAGGCCACCTACCCAACTGGCCTAATGCATTATGATGATGCAACATTGGACTTTTGCCAATATGCTTTCGCAATGTGCCTTCCTTGGAACCAAATATGGCCCTGGGCCAAATGCATCTCACTATGCAAAGGAAGCTTTGGGTGAAGCTTCATCACAAGCAAATGGCGCATCTTTTAGCATGCGCCATGCTAAAAACACGGGATGTTACATTCTCACACCCTTCAAAGAATTTCGTCCTCGAAATTCAAAATCAAAGCTATTGTGGACAATCTCTTCGGTTTGGATTTCCTGAGCAAAAGTCTTATACCAGATGCTCAAAAATCAAGGGTTTCTTCAAGTTATCGTGAACAACAATATAGACCTTCTGAGCAACCGTCCCATACCGCGTGCCAATTAAACCCAAAAGTGCCCACGAAAATACCAAGAATCGCAATTGTCCAGTGCCAAGAGGATATCTCGACCAGGTATCCTAGATGGCATCCCATACGACCACCTAGGAATCCCTAAGGTTCACAATTTGAAAGGTGTCATCGAAATGATAAGATCTTAGCACAGTACTGTGTGGAACAGTTTGCAGTTGCCCACCGCCCTGACGGTCATCCAGGTTGCCACTCGTAAGTGGGATGCTAGCCGGGCCTGACAACGCACACCCTTGGACAGTGCCAACGTGTGGGGATGATCAGTCCCATTGTCTACCCACCTTCCCAGACGGTCTTCCGGATATCCACTCGTAAGTGGGGTGCCACTTAGGCCAGGCAAACTCACAGTACTTAAACAAGCTCAACTCGATTCACAAAGTAACTGGCATAGCAGTTACAAACTCCATTCCGCGTAAAAGTTGGCCTACTCTCCAACTTTATTTCCTTTAGAAGGAAACAATGCTCGTTTGACGAGTCCACTCCGCAAAAGTCCCTAGAGTTTTGTCGGAACTTGCTCTGATACCAACTGTGAAGGGCCGAAAAATTATGCCTGGCATGCATGGGCACGAAGGCCATAACTCCCCCGGTGCGCCATACTGATGCTACTTACCAGGCCTTATAGCTAGGAAAATGCACATCCATTTTCCCTCGCAAGCATGCTCGTGGAGCATGTTCCAGCTAACTTAGCTTCCACACTGTTCCATCTTACCCTTGTTCCGCGAAGGGTTTATTAAGAAAACGAAAACTTTCCTAAAACGGAAAAAACGACCTTTTGAGGCTCTAAATGATGAAATTTGGCAATCATCTCACAATTTGATGATATGAGCGACAAAGTGCTGGACCGGCAATGCTGCAACTCATTGTTACCGCCTACGTACCCTTCCCTACTCTAAAGGGATCAAGCACAGACCGTAGTTCATCCTCGAAGGGACGGAAACCTAAACCAACTCGATTGCAAGGCCGTGGCCTAACAATAATGGTAATGGCCTGGTCCGTATATGCCATTCCTTCATGATGCACAATGATTATGCATCATCGGGTCCGGGATATGGCATAGTGATGTCTAAGCATCAAATACCCTCTGCGAAATGCTACGCAACTATAAATGAGCCTTAGGCATCCTTTATACTCTTCTGGTAAGCTCTGAGGCTTATTTGGTACATAGTCCGCATATGCACCTTCAACCAACTACCCCTCCCTATATATGTCTAAATTGAATTTCTACAAGTATGGAAAGGGGACCAAATCGACATGCCTGCTTCACTGTTCATACGTAATGATTGCGTTACTTCGTAATGATTGTGTTCATCCGCAATGATTGCGTTACTTCGCAATGATTGTGTTCATACACAATGATTGTGTATTGCGCAACACTCGTTCGGCCAGCCCTCTCTGGCCTGATGCACAATGATTGTGCGACATAAGCTCTAGGCCAATAACCTCTATAATACGCAATGATTACGCTGCAATCTTGAGGCCACCTACCCAACTGGCCTAATGCATTATGATGATGCAACATTGGAATTTTGCCAATATGCCTATGCAGTGTGCCTTCTTTGGCACCAAATATGGCCCCGGGCCAAATGCATCTCACTATGCAAAGGAAGCTTTCGATGAAGCTTCATCACAAGAAAATGGCGCATCTTTTAGCATGTGCCATGGTAAAAACACGGGATGTTACATTATCACACCCTTCAAAGAATTTCGTCCTCGAAATTCAAAATAAAAGCTATTGTGGACAATCACTTCGGTTTGGATTTCCTGAGCAAAAGTCTCATACCAGATGCTCAAAAATCACGGGTTTCTTCAAGTTATCGTGAACAACAATTTAGACCTTCTGAGCAACCGTCCCATACCGCTTGTTCAGGAATCCAAAAATGTCCACGACAATACCAAAAATCGCAATTGGCCAATGCCAAGAGGATATCTCGACCAGGTATCCTATATGGCATCCCATACTACCACCCAAGAATCCCTAAGGTTCACAAATTGAAAGGTGTCATCGAAATGATAGGATCTTAGCACAGTACTGTGTGGAACAGTTTTCAGTTGCCCACCGTCCTTGATGGTCATCCAGGTTGCCACTCGTAAGTGGGATGCTAGCCGGGCCTGACAACGCACACCCTTGGACAGTGCCAACGTGTGGGGACGATCAGTCCCATTGTCTACCCACCGTCCCATACGGTCTTCCGGATATCCACTCGTAAGTGGGGTGCCACTTAGTCCAGGCAAACTCACAGTACTTAAACAAGCTCAACTCGATTCACAAAGTAACTGGCATAGCAGTTACAAACTCCTTTCCGCGCAAAAGTTGGCCTACTCTCCAACTTTATTTTCTTTAGAAGGAAACAATGCTCGTTTGACGAGTCCACTGCGCACAAGTCCCTAGAGTTTTGTCGGAACTTGCTCTGATACCAACTGTGACGGGCCAAAAAATTACGCCTGGCACGCCTGGGCACGAAGGCCATAACTCTCCCAGTGCGCCATACTGGTGCTACTTACCAGGCCTTATAGGTAGGAAAAGGCACATCCATTTTCCCTCACAAGCATGCTCGTGGAGCATGTTATAGATAACTTAGCTTCCACACCGTTCCAACTTACCCTTGTTCCGCGAAGGGTTTATTAAGAAAACGAAAACTTTCCTAAAACGGAAAAAAACGACCTTTTGAGGCTCTAAATGATGAAATTTGGCTAAATTCGGGTGGCCATGTGGATTTATAAATCAACAAGTCTTGATCTTTGGGCCGTTTCCCATCAAAATAAACTCCTCTTGAGCTAAATTACGACACTCGGGTTTTTAGCCTATGTCGAACGCCTTGATAGGAAGTATGAGCATCCGATAAATGAAATGCAACTTGCCTCATCAAGTTTGGACACAATCATATCTTGCGTCGAGCTACCGAGCCAGATGATATGAGAGACCAGAATATCGCAATCATATCACAATTTGATGATATGAGCGACAAAGTGCTGGACCGGCAATGCTGCAACTCATTGCAGCTGCCTACGTACCCTTCCCTACTCTAAAGAGATCAAGCACAGACCGTAGTTCATCCTCGAAGGGACTGAAACCTAAAATAACTCGATTGAAAGTCCGTGGCCTAACAATAATGATTATGGCCTGGTCCGTATAGGCCATTCCGTCAAGATGCACAATGATTATGCATCATCGGGTCCGCGATATGGCATAGTGATGTCTTAGCATCAAATACCCTCTTCGAAATGCCACGCAACTATAAATGAGCCTTATGCATCCTTTATACTCTTCCGGCTAAGCTATGAAGCTTATTTGGTACATAGTCCGCATATGCACCTTCAAACAACTACCCCTCCCTATATATGTCTTAATGGAATTTCTACAAGTATGGAAAGGGGACAAAATTGACATGCTTGCTTCACTGTTCATCCGCAATGATTGCTTTACTTCACAATGATTGTGTTCATCCGTAATGATTGCGTTACTTCGCAATGATTGTGTTCATCCACAATGATTGTGTATTGCGCAACACTCGTTCGGCCAGCCCTCTCTGGCATGATGCAAAATGATTGTGCGACATTAGCTATAGGCAAATAACCTCTATAATACGCAATGATTATCTCGAGGCCACCTACCCAACTGGCCTAATACATTATGATGATGCAACATTGGACTTTTTCCAATATGCCTACGCAATGTGCCTTCCCCGGGCCAAATGCATCTCACTATGCAAAGGAAGCTTTGGGTGAAGTTTCATCACAAGCAAATGGAGCATCTTTTAGCATGCGCCATGCTAAAAACACGGGATGTTACATTATCACACCCTTCAAAGAATTTCGTCCTCGAAATTCAAAATTAAAGCTATTGTGGACAATCTCTTCGGTTTGGATTTCCTGAGCAAAAGTATCATACCAGATGCTCAAAAATCACGGGTTTCTTCAAGTTATCGTGAGCAACAATTTAGACCTTCTGAGCAACCGTCCTATAACGCGTGCCCAGGAATCCAAAAGTGCCCATGACAATACTAAGAATCTCAATCGTCCAGTGTCAAGAGGATATCTCGACCAGGTATCCTAGATGGCATCCCATACTACCACCCAGGAATCCCTAAGGTTCACAAATTGAAAGGTGTCATCGAAATACTAAGATCTTAGCACAGTACTGTGTGGAACAGTTTTCAGTTGCCCGCCGTCCCTGACGGTCATCCAGGTTGTCACTCGTAAGTGGGATGCTAGTCGGGCCTGACAATGCACACCCTTGGCCAGTGCCAATGTGTGGGGATGATCAGTACCATTGTCTACCCACCGTCCCAGACGATATTCCGGATATCCACTCGTAAGTGGGGTACCACTTAGGCCAGGCAAACTCACAGTACTTCAACAAGCTCAACTCGATTCACAAAGTAACTGGCATAGCAGTTACAAACTCCTTTCCGCGTATAAGTTGGCCTACTCTCCAACTTCATTTCCTTTAGAAGGAAACAATGCTCGTTTGACGAGTCCACTCCGCACATGTCCCTAGAGTTTTATCGGAATTTGCTCTGATACCAACTGCGACGAGCCAAAAAATTACGCCTGGCACGCCTGGGCACGAAGGCCATAACTCCCCCGGTGAGCCAAAAAATGATTATGCATCATCGGGTCCGAGATATGGTATAGTGATGTCTAAGCATCAAATACCCTCTTCGAAACGCTACGCAACTATAAATGAGTCTTAGGCATCATTTATACTCTTCCGGCTAAGCTATGAAGCTTATTTGGTACATAGTCCGCATATGCACCTTCAACCAACAACCCCTCCCTATACATGTCTTAATGGAATTTATACAAGTATGGAAAGGGGACCAAATTGACATGCCTTATTTATTGTTCATCCGCAATGATTGCGTTACTTCGCAATGATTGTGTTCATCCGCAATGATTGCGTTACTTCGCAATGATTGTGTATTGCGCAACACTCGTTCGGCCAGCCCTCTCTGGTCTGATGCACAATGATTGTGCGACATTAGCTCTAGTACAATAACCTCTATAATACGCAATGATTACGCTGCAATCTCGAGGCCACTTACCCAACTGGCCTAATGCATTATGATGATGCAGCATTGGACTTCCAGATATTCACTCGTAAGTGGGGTACCACTTAGGCCGGGAAAACTCACAGTAAACAAGCTCAACTCGATTCAAAAAGTAACTGGCATAGCAGTTACAAACTCCTTTCCGCGCAAAATTTTGCCTACTCTCCAACTTTATTTCCTTTAGAAGGAAACAATGCTCGTTTGACGAGTTCACTCCGCACAAGTCCCTTGAGTTTTTTCGGAAATTCCTCTGATACCAACTGTGACGTGCCGAAAAATTACGCCTGGCACGCCTGGGCACGAAGGCCATAACTCCCTCGGTGCGCCATACTGATGCAACTTACCAGGCCTTATAGCTAGGAAAATGCACATTCATTTTCCCTCGCAAGCATGCTCGTGGAGCATGTTCTAGCTAACTTAGATTCCACACCGTTCCAACTTACCCTTGTTCCGCGAAGGGTTTATTAAGAAAACGAAAACTTTCCTAAAACGGCAAAAACGACCTTTTGAGGCTCTAAATGATGAAATTTGGCTAAATTCGGGTGTCCATGTGGATCTATAGATCAACATGTCTTGATATTTGGGTCGTTTCCCATCAAAATGAACTCCTCTTGAGCTAAATTACGACACTCGGGTTTTTAGCCTATATCGAACGCCTTGATAGGAAGTATGAGCATCTGATGAATGGAATGCAACTTGCCTCATCAAGTTTGGCCACAATCATCTCTTGCATCGAGCTACCGAGACAGGTGATATGAGAGGCCATAATGTCGCAATCATCTCACAATTTGATGATATGAGCGACAAAGTGCTGGACCGGCAATGCTGCAACTCATTGCGGCTGCCTACGTACCCTTACATACTCTAAAGGAATCAAGCACAGACCATAGTTCATCCTCGAAGGGATGGAAACCTAAAACAACTCGATTGCAAGGCCGTGGCCTAACAATAATGGGAATGGCCTGGTCCGTATAGGTCATTCCGTCAAGATGCACAATGATTATGCATCATCGGGTCCGAGATATGGTATAGTGATGTCTAAGCATCAAATACCCTCTTCGAAACGCTACGCAACTATAAATGAGTCTTAGGCATCATTTATACTCTTCCGGCTAAGCTATGAAGCTTATTTGGTACATAGTCCGCATATGCACCTTCAACCAACAACCCCTCCCTATACATGTCTTAATGGAATTTCTACAAGTATGGAAAGGGGACCAAATTGACATGCCTTCTTTATTGTTCATCCACAATGATTGCGTTACTTCGCAATGATTGTGTTCATCCGCAATGATTGCGTTACTTCGCAATGATTGTGTATTGCGCAACACTCGTTCGGCCAGCCCTCTCTGGCCTGATGCACAATGATTGTGCGACATTAGCTCTAGGACAATAACCTCTATAATACGCAATGATTACGCTGCAATCTCGAGGCCACCTACCCAACTGGCCTAATGAATTACTATGATGCAGCATTGGACTTCCAGATATTCACTCGTAAGTGGGGTACCACTTAGGCCGGGAAAACTCACAGTACTTAAACAATCTCAACTCGATTCACAAAGTAACTGGCATAGCAGTTACAAACTCGTTTCCGCGCAAAAGTTGGCGTACTCTCCAACTTTATTTCCTTTAGAAGGAAACAATGCTCGTTTGACGAGTCCACTCCGCACAAGTCCCTAGAGTTTTGTCGGAACTTGCTCTGATACCAACTGTGACGGGCCGAAAAATTACGCCTGGCACGCCTGGGCACGAAGGCCATAACTCCC
>NC_039360.1:110468791-110469216 GCF_003573695.1 Papaver somniferum | reverse complement strand
TTTGCCTACTCTCCAACTTTATTTCCTTTAGAAGGAAACAATGCTCGTTTGACGAGTTCACTCCGCACAAGTCCCTTGAGTTTTTTCGGAAATTCCTCTGATACCAACTGTGACGTGCCGAAAAATTACGCCTGGCACGCCTGGGCACGAAGGCCATAACTCCCTCGGTGCGCCATACTGATGCAACTTACCAGGCCTTATAGCTAGGAAAATGCACATTCATTTTCCCTCGCAAGCATGCTCGTGGAGCATGTTCTAGCTAACTTAGATTCCACACCGTTCCAACTTACCCTTGTTCCGCGAAGGGTTTATTAAGAAAACGAAAACTTTCCTAAAACGGCAAAAACGACCTTTTGAGGCTCTAAATGATGAAATTTGGCTAAATTCGGGTGTCCATGTGGATCTATAGATCAACATGTCTTGAT
>NC_039360.1:110463158-110468781 GCF_003573695.1 Papaver somniferum | reverse complement strand
TACTCTCCAACTTTATTTCCTTTAGAAGGAAACAATGCTCGTTTGACGAGTCCACTCCGCACAAGTCCCTAGAGTTTTGTCGGAACTTGCTCTGATACCAACTGTGACGGGCCGAAAAATTACGCCTGGCACGCCTGGGCACGAAGGCCATAACTCCCTCGGTGCGCCATACTGATGCAACTTACCAGGCCTTATAGCTAGGAAAATGCACATCCATTTTCCCTCGCAAGCATGCTCGTGGAGCATCTTCCAGCTAACTTAGATTCCACACCGTTCCAACTTACCCTTGTTCCGCGAAGGGTTTATTAAGAAAACGAAAACTTTCCTAAAACGGCAAAAACGACCTTTTGAGGCTCTAAATGATGAAATTTGGCTAAACTCGGGTGTCCATGTGGATCTATAGATCAACATGTCTTGATATTTGGGTCGTTTCCCATCAAAATGAACTCCTCTTGAGATAAATTACGACACTCGGGTTTTTAGCCTATATCGAACGCCTTGATAGGAAGTATGAGCATCTGATGAATGGAATGCAACTTGCCTCATCAAGTTTGGCCACAATCATCTCTTGCATCGAGCTACCGAGCCAGGTGATATGAGAGGCCATAATGTCGCAATCATCTCACAATTTGATGATATGAGCGACAAAGTGCTGGACCGGCAATGCTGCAACTCATTGCGGCTGCCTACGTACCCTTCCGTACTCTAAAGGAATCAAGCACAGACCGTAGTTCATCCTCGAAGGGATGGAAACCTAAAACAACTCGATTGCAAGGCCATGGCCTAACAATAATGGGAATGGCCTGGTCCGTATAGGTCATTCCGTCAAGATGCACAATGATTATGCATCATCGGGTCCGAGATATGGTATAGTGATGTCTAAGCATCAAATACCCTCTTCGAAACGCTACGCAACTATAAATGAGTCTTAGGCATCATTTATACTCTTCCGGCTAAGCTATGAAGCTTATTTGGTACATAGTCCGCATATGCACCTTCAACCAACAACCCCTCCCTATACATGTCTTAATGGAATTTCTACAAGTATGGAAAGGGGACCAAATTGACATGCCTTCTTTATTGTTCATCCGCAATGATTGCGTTACTTCGCAATGATTGTGTTCATCCGCAATGATTGCGTTACTTCGCAATGATTGTGTATTGCGCAACACTCGTTCGGCCAGCCCTCTCTGGTCTGATGCACAATGATTGTGCGACATTAGCTCTAGTACAATAACCTCTATAATACGCAATGATTACGCTGCAATCTCGAGGCCACTTACCCAACTGGCCTAATGCATTATGATGATGCAGCATTGGACTTCCAGATATTCACTCGTAAGTGGGGTACCACTTAGGCCGGGAAAACTCACAGTACTTAAACAAGCTCAACTCGATTCACAAAGTAATTGGCATAGCAGTTACAAACTCCTTTCCGCGCAAAAGTTTGCCTACTCTCCAACTTTATTTCCTTTAGAAGGAAACAATGCTCGTTTGACGAGTTCACTCCGCACAAGTCCCTTGAGTTTTTTCGGAAATTCCTCTGATACCAACTGTGACGTGCCGAAAAATTACGCCTGGCACGCCTGGGCACGAAGGCCATAACTCCCTCGGTGCGCCATACTGATGCAACTTACCAGGCCTTATAGCTAGGAAAATGCACATTCATTTTCCCTCGCAAGCATGCTCGTGGAGCATGTTCTAGCTAACTTAGATTCCACACCGTTCCAACTTACCCTTGTTCCGCGAAGGGTTTATTAAGAAAACGAAAACTTTCCTAAAACGGCAAAAACGACCTTTTGAGGCTCTAAATGATGAAATTTGGCTAAATTCGGGTGTCCATGTGGATCTATAGATCAACATGTCTTGATCTTTGTGCCGTTACCCATCAAAATGAACTCCTCTTGAGCTAAATTACGACACTCGGGTTTTTAGCCTATATCGAACGCCTTGATAGGAAGTATGAACATCTGATGAATGGAATGCAACTTGCCTCATCAAGTTTGGCCACAATCATCTCTTGCATCGAGCTACCGAGCCAGGTGATATGAGAGGACAGAATGTCGCAATCATCTCACAATTTGATGATATGAGCGACAAAGTGCTGGACCGGCAATGCTGCAACTCATTACGGCTGCCTACGTACCCTTCCCTACTCTAAAGGAATCAAGCACAGACCGTAGTTCATCCTCGAAGGGATGGAAACCTAAAACAACTCGATTGCAAGGCCGTGGCCTAACAATAATGGGAATGGCCTGGTCCGTATAGGTCATTCCGTCAAGATGCACAATGATTATGCATCATCGGGTCCGAGATATGGTATAGTGATGTCTAAGCATCAAATACCCTCTTCGAAACGCTACGCAACTATAAATGAGTCTTAGGCATCCATTATACTCTTCCGGCTAAGCTATGAAGCTTATTTGGTACATAGTCCGCATATGCACCTTCAACCAACAACCCCTCCCTTACATGTCTTAATGGAATTTCTACAAGTATGGAAAGGGGACCAAATTTACATGCCTGCTTCATTGTTCATCCGCAATGATTGCGTTACTTCGCAATGATTGTGTTCATCCCCAATGATTGCGTTACTTCGCAATGATTGTGTATTGCGCAAAACTCGTTCGGCCAGCCCTCTCTGGCCTGATGCACAATGATTGTGTGACATTAGCTCTAGGACAATAACCTCTATAATACGCAATGATTACGCTGCAATCTCGAGGCCACCTACCCAACTGGCCTAATGCATTATGATGATGCAGCATTGGACTTCCAGATATTCACTCGTAAGTGGGGTACCACTTAGGCCGGGAAAACTCACAGTACTTAAACAAGCTCAACTCGATTCACAAAGTAACTGGCATAGCAGTTACAAACTCCTTTCCGCGCAAAAGTTGTCCTACTCTCCAACTTTATTTCCTTTAGAAGGAAACAATGCTCGTTTGACGAGTTCACTCCGCACAAGTCCCTTGAGTTTTTTCGGAAATTTCTCTGATACCAACTGTGACGTGCCGAAAAATTACGCCTGGCACGCCTGGGCACGAAGGCCATAACTCCCCCGGTGCGCCATACTGATGCAACTTACCAGGCCTTATAGCTAGGAAAATGCACATTCATTTTCCCTCGCAAGCATGCTCGTGGAGCATGTTCTAGCTAACTTAGATTCCACACCTTTCCAACTTACCCTTGTTCCGCGAAGGGTTTAATAAGAAAACGAAAACTTTCCTAAAACGGAAAAAACGACCTTTTGAGGCTCTAAATGATGAAATTTGGCTGAATTTGGGTGGCCATGTGGATCTATAGATCAACATGTCTAGATCTTTGGGCCGTTACCCATCAAAATGAACTCCTCTTGAGCTAAATTACGACACTCGGGTTTTTAGCCAGGTCGAACGCCTTGATAGGAAGTATGAGCATCCGATGAATGGAATGCAACTTGCTTCATCAAGTTTGGCCACAATCATCTCTTGCGTCGAGCTACCGAGCCAGATGATATGAGAGGCCAGAATGTCGCAATCATCTTACAATTTGATGATATGAACAAAAAAGTGCTGGATCGGCAATGCTGCAACTCATTGCGGCTGCCTACGTACCCTTCCCTACTCTAAAGGGATCAAGCACAGACCGTAGTTCATCCTAGAAGGGACGGAAACCTAAACCAACTCGATTGCAAGGCCGTGGCCTAACAATAAAGGTAATGGCCTGGTCCGAATAGGCAATTCCGTCAAGATGCACAATGATTATGCATCATCGGGTCCGCGATATGGCATAGTGATGTCTAAGCATCAAATACCCTCTTCGAAACGCTACGCAACTATAAATGAGCCTTAGGCATCCTTTATACTCTTCCGTCTAAGCTATGAAGCTTATATGGTACATAGTCCGCATATGCACCTTCAACCAACTACCCCTCCCTATATATGTCTTAATGGAATTTCTACAAGTATGGAAAGGGGACCAAATTGACATGCCTGCTTCACTGTTCATCCGTAATGATTGCGTTACTTCGCAATGATTGTGTTCATCCGTAATGATTGCGCTACTTCACAATGATTGTGTTCATCCACAATGATTGTGTATTGCGCAACACTCGTTCGGCCATCCCTCTCTGGCCTGATGCACAATTATTGTGCGACATTAGCTGTAGGCCAATAACCTCTATAATGCGCAATGATTACGCTGCAATCTCGAGGCCACCTACCCAAATGGCCTAATTCATTATGATGATGCAACATTGGACTTTTTCCAATATGCCTACTCAATGTGCCTTCCCCGGGCCAAATGCATCTCACTGTGCAAAGGAAGCTTTGGGTGAAGCTTCATCACAAGCAAATGGCACAACTTTTAGTATGAGCCATGGTAAGAACACAGGATGTTACATTATCACACCCTTCAAAGAATTTCGTCCTCAAAATTCAAAATCAAAGCTATTGTGGACAATCCCTTCGGTTTGGATTTCCTGAGCAAAAGTCTCATACCAGATGCTCAAAAATCACGGGTTTCTTCAAGTTATCGTGAACAACAATTTAGACCTTCTGATTTAACCGTCCCATACCGCGTTCCCAGGAATCAAAAAGTGCCCACGACAATACCAAGAATCGGAATTGGCCAGTGCCAAGAGGATATCTCGACCAGGTATCCTAGATGGCATCCCATACTACCACCCAAGAATCCCTAAGGTTCACAAATTGAAAGGTGTCAACGAAATGATAAGATCTTAGCACAGTACTGTGGAACAGTTTTCAGTTTCCCACCGTCCCTGTCGGTCATCCAGGTTGCCACTCGTAAGTGGGATGCTAGCCGGGCCTGACAACGCACACCCTTGGACAGTGCCAACGTGTGGGGATGATCAGTCCCATTGTCTACCCACCGTCCCAGACGGTCTTTCGGATATCCACTCGTAAGTGGGGTGCCACTTAGGCCAGGAAAACTCACAGTACTTAAACAAGTTCAACTCGATTCACAAAGTAACTGGCATAGGAGTTACAAAATCCTTTCCGCGCAAAAGTTGGCCTACTCTCCAACTTTATTTCCTTTAGATGGAAACAATGCTCGTTTGACGAGTCCACTCCGCACAAGTCCCTAGAGTTTTGTCGGAACTTGCTCTGATACCAACTGTGACGGGCCGAAAAATTACGCCTGGCACGCCTGGGCACGAAGGCCATAACTCCCCGGTGCGCCATGCTGATGCTACTTACCAGGCCTTATAGCTAGGAAAATGCACATCCATTTTCCCTTGCAAGCATGCTCGTGGAGCATGTTCCAGCTAACTTAGCTTCCACACCGTCCTAAATTACCCTTGTTCCGCGAAGGGTTTATTAAGAAAACGAAAACTTTCCTAAAACGGCAAAAACGACTTTTTGAGGCTCTAAATGATGAAATTTGGCTAAATTCAGGTGGCCATGTGGATCTATAGATCAACATGTCTTTATCTTTGGGTCGTTTCCCATCAAAATGAACTCCTCTTGAGCTAAATTAAGACACTCGGGTTTTGAGCCTATGTCGAACGCCTTGATAGGAAGTATGAGCATCCGATGAATGGAATGCAACTTGCCTCATCAAGTTTGGACACAATCATCTCTTGCGTCGATCTCATCTCACAATTTGATGATATGAGCGA
>NC_039360.1:110462856-110463148 GCF_003573695.1 Papaver somniferum | reverse complement strand
GGCCGGGAAAACTCACAGTACTTAAACAAGCTCAACTCGATTCACAAAGTAACTGGCATAGCAGTTACAAACTCCTTTCCGCGCAAAAGTTGTCCTACTCTCCAACTTTATTTCCTTTAGAAGGAAACAATGCTCGTTTGACGAGTTCACTCCGCACAAGTCCCTTGAGTTTTTTCGGAAATTTCTCTGATACCAACTGTGACGTGCCGAAAAATTACGCCTGGCACGCCTGGGCACGAAGGCCATAACTCCCCCGGTGCGCCATACTGATGCAACTTACCAGGCCTTATAG
>NC_039360.1:110459585-110462846 GCF_003573695.1 Papaver somniferum | reverse complement strand
CCCCGGTGCGCCATGCTGATGCTACTTACCAGGCCTTATAGCTAGGAAAATGCACATCCATTTTCCCTTGCAAGCATGCTCGTGGAGCATGTTCCAGCTAACTTAGCTTCCACACCGTCCTAAATTACCCTTGTTCCGCGAAGGGTTTATTAAGAAAACGAAAACTTTCCTAAAACGGCAAAAACGACTTTTTGAGGCTCTAAATGATGAAATTTGGCTAAATTCAGGTGGCCATGTGGATCTATAGATCAACATGTCTTTATCTTTGGGTCGTTTCCCATCAAAATGAACTCCTCTTGAGCTAAATTAAGACACTCGGGTTTTGAGCCTATGTCGAACGCCTTGATAGGAAGTATGAGCATCCGATGAATGGAATGCAACTTGCCTCATCAAGTTTGGACACAATCATCTCTTGCGTCGATCTCATCTCACAATTTGATGATATGAGCGATAAAGTGCTGGACCGGAAATGCTGCAACTCATTGCGGCTGCCTACGTACCCTTCCCTACTCTAAAGGGATCAAGCACAGACCGTAGTTCATCCTAGAAGGGACGGAAACCTAAACCAACTCGATTGCAAGGCCGTGGCCTAACAATAAAGGTAATGGCCTGGTCCGAATAGGCAATTCCGTCAAGATGCACAATGATTATGCATCATCGGGTCCGCGATATGGCATAGTGATGTCTAAGCATCAAATACCCTCTTCGAAACGCTACGCAACTATAAATGAGCCTTAGGCATCCTTTATACTCTTCCGTCTAAGCTATGAAGCTTATATGGTACATAGTCCGCATATGCACCTTCAACCAACTACCCCTCCCTATATATGTCTTAATGGAATTTCTACAAGTATGGAAAGGGGACCAAATTGACATGCCTGCTTCACTGTTCATCCGTAATGATTGCGTTACTTCGCAATGATTGTGTTCATCCGTAATGATTGCGCTACTTCACAATGATTGTGTTCATCCACAATGATTGTGTATTGCGCAACACTCGTTCGGCCATCCCTCTCTGGCCTGATGCACAATTATTGTGCGACATTAGCTGTAGGCCAATAACCTCTATAATGCGCAATGATTACGCTGCAATCTCGAGGCCACCTACCCAAATGGCCTAATTCATTATGATGATGCAACATTGGACTTTTTCCAATATGCCTACTCAATGTGCCTTCCCCGGGCCAAATGCATCTCACTGTGCAAAGGAAGCTTTGGGTGAAGCTTCATCACAAGCAAATGGCACAACTTTTAGTATGCGCCATGGTAAGAACACGGGATGTTACATTATCACACCCTTCAAAGAATTTCGTCCTCAAAATTCAAAATCAAAGCTATTGTGGACAATCCCTTCGGTTTGGATTTCCTGAGCAAAAGTCTCATACCAGATGCTCAAAAATCACGGGTTTCTTCAAGTTATCGTGAACAACAATTTAGACCTTCTGATTTAACCGTCCCATACCGCGTTCCCAGGAATCAAAAAGTGCCCACGACAATACCAAGAATCGGAATTGGCCAGTGCCAAGAGGATATCTCGACCAGGTATCCTAGATGGCATCCCATACTACCACCCAAGAATCCCTAAGGTTCACAAATTGAAAGGTGTCAACGAAATGATAAGATCTTAGCACAGTACTGTGGAACAGTTTTCAGTTTCCCACCGTCCCTGTCGGTCATCCAGGTTGCCACTCGTAAGTGGGATGCTAGCCGGGCCTGACAACGCACACCCTTGGACAGTGCCAACGTGTGGGGATGATCAGTCCCATTGTCTACCCACCGTCCCAGACGGTCTTTCGGATATCCACTCGTAAGTGGGGTGCCACTTAGGCCAGGAAAACTCACAGTACTTAAACAAGTTCAACTCGATTCACAAAGTAACTGGCATAGGAGTTACAAAATCCTTTCCGCGCAAAAGTTGGCCTACTCTCCAACTTTATTTCCTTTAGATGGAAACAATGCTCGTTTGACGAGTCCACTCCGCACAAGTCCCTAGAGTTTTGTCGGAACTTGCTCTGATACCAACTGTGACGGGCCGAAAAATTACGCCTGGCACGCCTGGGCACGAAGGCCATAACTCCCCGGTGCGCCATGCTGATGCTACTTACCAGGCCTTATAGCTAGGAAAATGCACATCCATTTTCCCTTGCAAGCATGCTCGTGGAGCATGTTCCAGCTAACTTAGCTTCCACACCGTCCTAAATTACCCTTGTTCCGCGAAGGGTTTATTAAGAAAACGAAAACTTTCCTAAAACGGCAAAAACGACTTTTTGAGGCTCTAAATGATGAAATTTGGCTAAATTCAGGTGGCCATGTGGATCTATAGATCAACATGTCTTTATCTTTGGGTCGTTTCCCATCAAAATGAACTCCTCTTGAGCTAAATTAAGACACTCGGGTTTTGAGCCTATGTCGAACGCCTTGATAGGAAGTATGAGCATCCGATGAATGGAATGCAACTTGCCTCATCAAGTTTGGACACAATCATCTCTTGCGTCGATCTCATCTCACAATTTGATGATATGAGCGATAAAGTGCTGGACCGGAAATGCTGCAACTCATTGCGGCTGCCTACGTACCCTTCCCTACTCTAAAGGGATCAAGCACAGACCGTAGTTCATCCTAGAAGGGACGGAAACCTAAACCAACTCGATTGCAAGGCCGTGGCCTAACAATAAAGGTAATGGCCTGGTCCGAATAGGCAATTCCGTCAAGATGCACAATGATTATGCATCATCGGGTCCGTGATATGGCATAGTGATGTCTAAGCATCAAATACCCTCTTCGAAACGCTACGCAACTATAAATGAGCCTTAGGCATCCTTTATACTCTTCCGTCTAAGCTATGAAGCTTATATGGTACATAGTCCGCATATGCACCTTCAACCAACTACCCCTCCCTATATATGTCTTAATGGAATTTCTACAAGTATGGAAAGGGGACCAAATTGACATGCCTGCTTCACTGTTCATCCGCAATGATTGCGTTACTTCGCAATGATTGTGTTCATCCGCAATGATTGCGTTGCTTCGTAATGATTGTGTTCATCCATAATGATTGTGTATTGCGCAACACTCGTTCGGCCATCCCTCTCTGGCCTGATGCACAATGATTATGCGACGTTAGCTCTAGGCCAATAACCTCTATAATATGCAATGATTACGCTGCAATCTCGAGGCTACCTACCCAACTGGCCTAATGCATTATGATGATGCAATATTGGACTTTTGCCAATATGCCTACGCAATGTGCCTTCCCCGGGC
>NC_039360.1:110459345-110459575 GCF_003573695.1 Papaver somniferum | reverse complement strand
CTACGCAACTATAAATGAGTCTTAGGCATCCATTATACTCTTCCGGCTAAGCTATGAAGCTTATTTGGTACATAGTCCGCATATGCACCTTCAACCAACAACCCCTCCCTTACATGTCTTAATGGAATTTCTACAAGTATGGAAAGGGGACCAAATTTACATGCCTGCTTCATTGTTCATCCGCAATGATTGCGTTACTTCGCAATGATTGTGTTCATCCCCAATGATTG
>NC_039360.1:110458780-110459335 GCF_003573695.1 Papaver somniferum | reverse complement strand
CTTCGTAATGATTGTGTTCATCCATAATGATTGTGTATTGCGCAACACTCGTTCGGCCATCCCTCTCTGGCCTGATGCACAATGATTATGCGACGTTAGCTCTAGGCCAATAACCTCTATAATATGCAATGATTACGCTGCAATCTCGAGGCTACCTACCCAACTGGCCTAATGCATTATGATGATGCAATATTGGACTTTTGCCAATATGCCTACGCAATGTGCCTTCCCCGGGCAAAATGAATCTCACTATGCAAAGGAAGCTTTGGGTGAAGCTTCTTCACAAGAAAATGGCGCATCTTTTAGCATGCGCCATGCTAAAAACACGGTATGTTAAATTATCACACCCTTCAAAGAATTTCGTCCTCGAAATTCAAAATCAAAGCTATTGTGGACAATCACTTCGGTTTGGAATTCCTGAGCAAAAGTATCATACCAGATGCTCAAAAATCACGGGTTTCTTCAAGTTATCGTGAACAACAATTTAGACCTTCTGAGCAACCGTCCCATACCGCGCCCAGGAATCCAAAAGTGCCCACGACAATACCAAGAATC
>NC_039360.1:110458257-110458770 GCF_003573695.1 Papaver somniferum | reverse complement strand
GGATGTTACATTATCACACCCTTCAAAGAATTTCGTCCTCAAAATTCAAAATCAAAGCTATTGTGGACAATCCCTTCGGTTTGGATTTCCTGAGCAAAAGTCTCATACCAGATGCTCAAAAATCACGGGTTTCTTCAAGTTATCGTGAACAACAATTTAGACCTTCTGATTTAACCGTCCCATACCGCGTTCCCAGGAATCAAAAAGTGCCCACGACAATACCAAGAATCGGAATTGGCCAGTGCCAAGAGGATATCTCGACCAGGTATCCTAGATGGCATCCCATACTACCACCCAAGAATCCCTAAGGTTCACAAATTGAAAGGTGTCAACGAAATGATAAGATCTTAGCACAGTACTGTGGAACAGTTTTCAGTTTCCCACCGTCCCTGTCGGTCATCCAGGTTGCCACTCGTAAGTGGGATGCTAGCCGGGCCTGACAACGCACACCCTTGGACAGTGCCAACGTGTGGGGATGATCAGTCCCATTGTCTACCCACCGTCCCAGACGGT
>NC_039360.1:110451185-110458247 GCF_003573695.1 Papaver somniferum | reverse complement strand
AAATGAATCTCACTATGCAAAGGAAGCTTTGGGTGAAGCTTCTTCACAAGAAAATGGCGCATCTTTTAGCATGCGCCATGCTAAAAACACGGTATGTTAAATTATCACACCCTTCAAAGAATTTCGTCCTCGAAATTCAAAATCAAAGCTATTGTGGACAATCACTTCGGTTTGGAATTCCTGAGCAAAAGTATCATACCAGATGCTCAAAAATCACGGGTTTCTTCAAGTTATCGTGAACAACAATTTAGACCTTCTGAGCAACCGTCCCATACCGCGCCCAGGAATCCAAAAGTGCCCACGACAATACCAAGAATCGCAATTGGCCAGTGCCAAGAGGATATCTCGACCAGGTATCCTAGATGGCATCCCATACTACCACCCAAGAATCCTAAGGTTCACAATTTGAAAGGTGTCATCGAAATGATAAGATCTTAGCACAGTACTGTGTGGAACAGTTTTCAGTTGCCCACCGTCCCTGACGGTCATCCAGGTTGCTACTCGTAAGTGGGATGCTAGCCGGGCCTGACAACGCATACCCTTGGCCAGTGCCAATGTATGGGGATGATCAGTCACATTGTCTACCCACCGTCCCAGATGGTCTTCCGGATATCCACTCGTAAGTGGGGTGCCACTTAGGCCAGGCAAACTCACAATACTTAAACAAGCTCAACTCGATTCACAAATTAACTGGCATAGCAGTTACAAACTCGTTTCCGCGCAAAAGTTGGCCTACTCTCCAACTTTATTTCCTCTAGAAGGAAACAATGATCGTTTGACAAGTCCACTCCGCACAAGTCCCTAGAGTTTTATCAGAACCTTCTCTGATACCAACTGTGATGGGCCGAAAAATTACGCCTGGCACGCTTGGGCACGAAGGCCATAACTCCCCCGGTGCGCCATACTGATGTTACTTACCAGGCCTTATAGCTAGGAAAATGCACATCCATTTTCCCTTGCAAGCATGCTCGTGGAGCATGTTGCAGATAACTTAGCTTCCACACCGTTCACACTTACCCTTGTTCCGCGAAGGGTTTATTAAGAAAACGAAAACTTTCCTAAAACGGAAAAAACGACCTTTTGAGGCTCTAAACGATGAAATTTGGCTAAATTGGGGTGGCCATGTGGATCTATAGATCAACATGTCTTGATCTTTGAGCCGTTTCCCATCAAAATGAACTCCTCTTGAGCTAAATTACGACACTCGGGTTTTTAGCCTATGTCGAACGCCTTGATAGGAAGTATGAGCATGCGATGAATTGAATGCAACTTGCCTCATCAAGTTTGGACACAATCATCTCTTGCGTCGAGCTACCGAGCCAGATGATATGAGCGGCCAGAATGTCGCAATCATCTCACAATTAGATGATATGAGCGACAAAGTGCTGGACCGGCAATGCTGCAACTCATTGCGGCTGCCTATGTACCCTTCCCTACTTTAAAGGGATCAAGCACAGACCGTAGTTAATCCTCGAAGGGATGGAAACCTAAACCAACTCGATTGCAAGGCCGTGGCCTAACAATAATGGTAATGGCCTGAACCGTATAGGCCATTCCGTCAAGATGCACAATGATTATGCATCATCGGGTCCGCGATATGGCATAGTGATGTCTAAGCATCAAATACCCTCTTCGAAACACTACGCAACTATAAATGAGTCTTAGGCATCCATTATACTCTTCCGGCTAAGCTATGAAGCTTATTTGGTACATAGTCCGCATATGCACCTTCAACCAACAACCCCTCCCTTACATGTCTTAATGGAATTTCTACAAGTATGGAAAGGGGACCAAATTTACATGCCTGCTTCATTGTTCATCCGCAATGATTGCGTTACTTCGCAATGATTGTGTTCATCCCCAATGATTGTGTTACTTCGCAATGATTGTGTATTGCGCAAAACTCGTTCGGCCAGCCCTCTCTGGCCTGATGCACAATGATTGTGTGACATTAGCTCTAGGACAATAACCTCTATAATACCCAATGATTACGCTGCAATCTCGAGGCCACCTACCCAACTGGCCTAATGCATTATGATGATGCAGCATTGGACTTCCAGATATTCACTCGTAAGTGGGGTACCACTTGGGCCGGGAAAACTCACAGTACTTAAACAAGCTCAACTCGATTCACAAAGTAACTGGCATAGCAGTTACAAACTCCTTTCCGCGCAAAAGTTGTCCTACTCTCCAACTTTATTTCCTTTAGAAGGAAACAATGCTCGTTTGACGAGTTCACTCCGCACAAGTCCCTTGAGTTTTTTCGGAAATTTCTCTGATACCAACTGTGACGTGCCGAAAAATTACGCCTGGCACGCCTGGGCACGAAGGCCATAACTCCCCCGGTGCGCCATACTGATGCAACTTACCAGGCCTTATAGATAGGAAAATGCACATTCATTTTCCCTCGCAAGCATGCTCGTGGAGCATGTTCTAGCTAACTTAGATTCCACACCTTTCCAACTTACCCTTGTTCCGCGAAGGGTTTAATAAGAAAACGAAAACTTTCCTAAAACGGAAAAAACGACCTTTTGAGGCTCTAAATGATGAAATTTGGCTGAATTTGGGTGGCCATGTGGATCTATAGATCAACATGTCTAGATCTTTGGGCCGTTACCCATCAAAATGAACTCCTCTTGAGCTAAATTACGACACTCGGGTTTTTAGCCAGGTCGAACGCCTTGATAGGAAGTATGAGCATCCGATGAATGGAATGCAACTTGCTTCATCAAGTTTGGCCACAATCATCTCTTGCGTCGAGCTACCGAGCCAGATGATATGAGAGGCCAGAATGTCGCAATCATCTTACAATTTGATGATATGAACAAAAAAGTGCTGGATCGGCAATGCTGCAACTCATTGCGGCTGCCTACATACCCTTCCCTACTCTAAAGGGATCAAGCACAGACCGTAGTTCATCCTAGAAGGGACGGAAACCTAAACCAACTCGATTGCAAGGCCGTGGCCTAACAATAAAGGTAATGGCCTGGTCCGAATAGGCAATTCCGTCAAGATGCACAATGATTATGCATCATCGGGTCCGCGATATGGCATAGTGATGTCTAAGCATCAAATACCCTCTTCGAAACGCTACGCAACTATAAATGAGCCTTAGGCATCCTTTATACTCTTCCGTCTAAGCTATGAAGCTTATATGGTACATAGTCCGCATATGCACCTTCAACCAACTACCCCTCCCTATATATGTCTTAATGGAATTTCTACAAGTATGGAAAGGGGACCAAATTGACATGCCTGCTTCACTGTTCATCCGTAATGATTGCGTTACTTCGCAATGATTGTGTTCATCCGTAATGATTGCGCTACTTCACAATGATTGTGTTCATCCACAATGATTGTGTATTGCGCAACACTCGTTCGGCCATCCCTCTCTGGCCTGATGCACAATTATTGTGCGACATTAGCTGTAGGCCAATAACCTCTATAATGCGCAATGATTACGCTGCAATCTCGAGGCCACCTACCCAAATGGCCTAATTCATTATGATGATGCAACATTGGACTTTTTCCAATATGCCTACTCAATGTGCCTTCCCCGGGCCAAATGCATCTCACTGTGCAAAGGAAGCTTTGGGTGAAGCTTCATCACAAGCAAATGGCACAACTTTTAGTATGCGCCATGGTAAGAACACGGGATGTTACATTATCACACCCTTCAAAGAATTTCGTCCTCAAAATTCAAAATCAAAGCTATTGTGGACAATCCCTTCGGTTTGGATTTCCTGAGCAAAAGTCTCATACCAGATGCTCAAAAATCACGGGTTTCTTCAAGTTATCGTGAACAACAATTTAGACCTTCTGATTTAACCGTCCCATACCGCGTTCCCAGGAATCAAAAAGTGCCCACGACAATACCAAGAATCGGAATTGGCCAGTGCCAAGAGGATATCTCGACCAGGTATCCTAGATGGCATCCCATACTACCACCCAAGAATCCCTAAGGTTCACAAATTGAAAGGTGTCAACGAAATGATAAGATCTTAGCACAGTACTGTGGAACAGTTTTCAGTTTCCCACCGTCCCTGTCGGTCATCCAGGTTGCCACTCGTAAGTGGGATGCTAGCCGGGCCTGACAACGCACACCCTTGGACAGTGCCAACGTGTGGGGATGATCAGTCCCATTGTCTACCCACCGTCCCAGACGGTATTTCGGATATCCACTCGTAAGTGGGGTGCCACTTAGGCCAGGAAAACTCACAGTACTTAAACAAGTTCAACTCGATTCACAAAGTAACTGGCATAGGAGTTACAAAATCCTTTCCGCGCAAAAGTTGGCCTACTCTCCAACTTTATTTCCTTTAGATGGAAACAATGCTCGTTTGACGAGTCCACTCCGCACAAGTCCCTAGAGTTTTGTCGGAACTTGCTCTGATACCAACTGTGACGGGCCGAAAAATTACGCCTGGCACGCCTGGGCACGAAGGCCATAACTCCCCCGGTGCGCCATGCTGATGCTACTTACCAGGCCTTATAGCTAGGAAAATGCACATCCATTTTCCCTTGCAAGCATGCTCGTGGAGCATGTTCCAGCTAACTTAGCTTCCACACCGTCCTAAATTACCCTTGTTCCGCGAAGGGTTTATTAAGAAAACGAAAACTTTCCTAAAACGGCAAAAACGACTTTTTGAGGCTCTAAATGATGAAATTTGGCTAAATTCAGGTGGCCATGTGGATCTATAGATCAACATGTCTTTATCTTTGGGTCGTTTCCCATCAAAATGAACTCCTCTTGAGCTAAATTAAGACACTCGGGTTTTGAGCCTATGTCGAACGCCTTGATAGGAAGTATGAGCATCCGATGAATGGAATGCAACTTGCCTCATCAAGTTTGGACACAATCATCTCTTGCGTCGATCTCATCTCACAATTTGATGATATGAGCGACAAAGTGCTGGACCGGAAATGCTGCAACTCATTGCGGCTGCCTACGTACCCTTCCCTACTCTAAAGGGATCAAGCACAGACCGTAGTTCATCCTAGAAGGGACGGAAACCTAAACCAACTCGATTGCAAGGCCGTGGCCTAACAATAAAGGTAATGGCCTGGTCCGAATAGGCAATTCCGTCAAGATGCACAATGATTATGCATCATCGGGTCCGTGATATGGCATAGTGATGTCTAAGCATCAAATACCCTCTTCGAAACGCTACGCAACTATAAATGAGCCTTAGGCATCCTTTATACTCTTCCGTCTAAGCTATGAAGCTTATATGGTACATAGTCCGCATATGCACCTTCAACCAACTACCCCTCCCTATATATGTCTTAATGGAATTTCTACAAGTATGGAAAGGGGACCAAATTGACATGCCTGCTTCACTGTTCATCCGCAATGATTGCGTTACTTCGCAATGATTGTGTTCATCCGCAATGATTGCGTTGCTTCGTAATGATTGTGTTCATCCATAATGATTGTGTATTGCGCAACACTCGTTCGGCCATCCCTCTCTGGCCTGATGCACAATGATTATGCGACGTTAGCTCTAGGCCAATAACCTCTATAATATGCAATGATTACGCTGCAATCTCGAGGCTACCTACCCAACTGGCCTAATGCATTATGATGATGCAATATTGGACTTTTGCCAATATGCCTACGCAATGTGCCTTCCCCGGGCCAAATGAATCTCACTATGCAAAGGAAGCTTTGGGTGAAGCTTCTTCACAAGAAAATGGCGCATCTTTTAGCATGCGCCATGCTAAAAACACGGTATGTTAAATTATCACACCCTTCAAAGAATTTCGTCCTCGAAATTCAAAATCAAAGCTATTGTGGACAATCACTTCGGTTTGGAATTCCTGAGCAAAAGTATCATACCAGATGCTCAAAAATCACGGGTTTCTTCAAGTTATCGTGAACAACAATTTAGACCTTCTGAGCAACCGTCCCATACCGCGCCCAGGAATCCAAAAGTGCCCACGACAATACCAAGAATCGCAATTGGCCAGTGCCAAGAGGATATCTCGACCAGGTATCCTAGATGGCATCCCATACTACCACCCAAGAATCCTAAGGTTCACAATTTGAAAGGTGTCATCGAAATGATAAGATCTTAGCACAGTACTGTGTGGAACAGTTTTCAGTTGCCCACCGTCCCTGACGGTCATCCAGGTTGCTACTCGTAAGTGGGATGCTAGCCGGGCCTGACAACGCATACCCTTGGCCAGTGCCAATGTATGGGGATGATCAGTCACATTGTCTACCCACCGTCCCAGATGGTCTTCCGGATATCCACTCGTAAGTGGGGTGCCACTTAGGCCAGGCAAACTCACAATACTTAAACAAGCTCAACTCGATTCACAAATTAACTGGCATAGCAGTTACAAACTCGTTTCCGCGCAAAAGTTGGCCTACTCTCCAACTTTATTTCCTCTAGAAGGAAACAATGATCGTTTGACAAGTCCACTCCGCACAAGTCCCTAGAGTTTTATCAGAACCTTCTCTGATACCAACTGTGATGGGCCGAAAAATTACGCCTGGCACGCTTGGGCACGAAGGCCATAACTCCCCCGGTGCGCCATACTGATGTTACTTACCAGGCCTTATAGCTAGGAAAATGCACATCCATTTTCCCTTGCAAGCATGCTCGTGGAGCATGTTGCAGATAACTTAGCTTCCACACCGTTCACACTTACCCTTGTTCCGCGAAGGGTTTATTAAGAAAACGAAAACTTTCCTAAAACGGAAAAAACGACCTTTTGAGGCTCTAAACGATGAAATTTGGCTAAATTGGGGTGGCCATGTGGATCTATAGATCAACATGTCTTGATCTTTGAGCCGTTTCCCATCAAAATGAACTCCTCTTGAGCTAAATTACGACACTCGGGTTTTTAGCCTATGTCGAACGCCTTGATAGGAAGTATGAGCATGCGATGAATTGAATGCAACTTGCCTCATCAAGTTTGGACACAATCATCTCTTGCGTCGAGCTACCGAGCCAGATGATATGAGCGGCCAGAATGTCGCAATCATCTCACAATTAGATGATATGAGCGACAAAGTGCTGGACCGGCAATGCTGCAACTCATTGCGGCTGCCTA
>NC_039360.1:110413697-110451175 GCF_003573695.1 Papaver somniferum | reverse complement strand
TTTCGGATATCCACTCGTAAGTGGGGTGCCACTTAGGCCAGGAAAACTCACAGTACTTAAACAAGTTCAACTCGATTCACAAAGTAACTGGCATAGGAGTTACAAAATCCTTTCCGCGCAAAAGTTGGCCTACTCTCCAACTTTATTTCCTTTAGATGGAAACAATGCTCGTTTGACGAGTCCACTCCGCACAAGTCCCTAGAGTTTTGTCGGAACTTGCTCTGATACCAACTGTGACGGGCCGAAAAATTACGCCTGGCACGCCTGGGCACGAAGGCCATAACTCCCCCGGTGCGCCATGCTGATGCTACTTACCAGGCCTTATAGCTAGGAAAATGCACATCCATTTTCCCTTGCAAGCATGCTCGTGGAGCATGTTCCAGCTAACTTAGCTTCCACACCGTCCTAAATTACCCTTGTTCCGCGAAGGGTTTATTAAGAAAACGAAAACTTTCCTAAAACGGCAAAAACGACTTTTTGAGGCTCTAAATGATGAAATTTGGCTAAATTCAGGTGGCCATGTGGATCTATAGATCAACATGTCTTTATCTTTGGGTCGTTTCCCATCAAAATGAACTCCTCTTGAGCTAAATTAAGACACTCGGGTTTTGAGCCTATGTCGAACGCCTTGATAGGAAGTATGAGCATCCGATGAATGGAATGCAACTTGCCTCATCAAGTTTGGACACAATCATCTCTTGCGTCGATCTCATCTCACAATTTGATGATATGAGCGACAAAGTGCTGGACCGGAAATGCTGCAACTCATTGCGGCTGCCTACGTACCCTTCCCTACTCTAAAGGGATCAAGCACAGACCGTAGTTCATCCTAGAAGGGACGGAAACCTAAACCAACTCGATTGCAAGGCCGTGGCCTAACAATAAAGGTAATGGCCTGGTCCGAATAGGTAATTCCGTCAAGATGCACAATGATTATGCATCATCGGGTCCGCGATATGGCATAGTGATGTCTAAGCATCAAATACCCTCTTCGAAACGCTACGCAACTATAAATGAGCCTTAGGCATCCTTTATACTCTTCCGTCTAAGCTATGAAGCTTATATGGTACATAGTCCGCATATGCACCTTCAACCACCTACCCCTCCCTATATATGTCTTAATGGAATTTCTACAAGTATGGAAAGGGGACCAAATTGACATGCCTGCTTCACTGTTCATCCGCAATGATTGCGTTACTTCGCAATGATTGTGTTCATCCGCAATGATTGCGTTACTTCGTAATGATTGTGTTCATCCATAATGATTGTGTATTGCGCAACACTCGTTCGGCCATCCCTCTCTGGCCTGATGCACAATGATTATGCGACGTTAGCTCTAGGCCAATAACCTCTATAATATGCAATGATTACGCTGCAATCTCGAGGCTACCTACCCAACTGGCCTAATGCATTATGATGATGCAATATTGGACTTTTGCCAATATGCCTACGCAATGTGCCTTCCCCGGGCCAAATGAATCTCACTATGCAAAGGAAGCTTTGGGTGAAGCTTCTTCACAAGAAAATGGCGCATCTTTTAGCATGCGCCATGCTAAAAACACGGTATGTTAAATTATCACACCCTTCAAAGAATTTCGTCCTCGAAATTCAAAATCAAAGCTATTGTGGACAATCACTTCGGTTTGGAATTCCTGAGCAAAAGTATCATACCAGATGCTCAAAAATCACGGGTTTCTTCAAGTTATCGTGAACAACAATTTAGACCTTCTGAGCAACCGTCCCATACCGCGCCCAGGAATCCAAAAGTGCCCACGACAATACCAAGAATCACAATTGGCCAGTGCCAAGAGGATATCTCGACCAGGTATCCTAGATGGCATCCCATACTACCACCCAAGAATCCTAAGGTTCACAATTTGAAAGGTGTCATCGAAATGATAAGATCTTAGCACAGTACTGTGTGGAACAGTTTTCAGTTGCCCACCGTCCCTGACGGTCATCCAGGTTGCCACTCGTAAGTGGGATGCTAGCCGGGCCTGACAACGCATACCCTTGGCCAGTGCCAATGTATGGGGATGATCAGTCACATTGTCTACCCACCGTCCCAGATGGTCTTCCGGATATCCACTCGTAAGTGGGGTGCCACTTAGGCCAGGCAAACTCACAATACTTAAACAAGCTCAACTCGATTCACAAATTAACTGGCATAGCAGTTACAAACTCGTTTCCGCGCAAAAGTTGGCCTACTCTCCAACTTTATTTCCTCTAGAAGGAAACAATGATCGTTTGACAAGTCCACTCCGCACAAGTCCCTAGAGTTTTATCAGAACCTTCTCTGATACCAACTGTGATGGGCCGAAAAATTACGCCTGGCACGCTTGGGCACGAAGGCCATAACTCCCCCGGTGCGCCATACTGATGTTACTTACCAGGCCTTATAGCTAGGAAAATGCACATCCATTTTCCCTTGCAAGCATGCTCGTGGAGCATGTTGCAGATAACTTAGCTTCCACACCGTTCACACTTACCCTTGTTCCGCGAAGGGTTTATTAAGAAAACGAAAACTTTCCTAAAACGGAAAAAACGACCTTTTGAGGCTCTAAACGATGAAATTTGGCTAAATTGGGGTGGCCATGTGGATCTATAGATCAACATGTCTTGATCTTTGAGCCGTTTCCCATCAAAATGAACTCCTCTTGAGCTAAATTACGACACTCGGGTTTTTAGCCTATGTCGAACGCCTTGATAGGAAGTATGAGCATGCGATGAATTGAATGCAACTTGCCTCATCAAGTTTGGACACAATCATCTCTTGCGTCGAGCTACCGAGCCAGATGATATGAGCGGCCAGAATGTCGCAATCATCTCACAATTAGATGATATGAGCGACAAAGTGCTGGACCGGCAATGCTGCAACTCATTGCGGCTGCCTACGTACCCTTCCCTACTTTAAAGGGATCAAGCACAGACCGTAGTTAATCCTCGAAGGGATGGAAACCTAAACCAACTCGATTGCAAGGCCGTGGCCTAACAATAATGGTAATGGCCTGAACCGTATAGGCCATTCCGTCAAGATGCACAATGATTATGCATCATCGGGTCCGCGATATGGCATAGTGATGTCTAAGCATCAAATACCCTCTTCGAAACACTACGCAACTACAAATGAGCCTTAGGCATCCTTTATACTCTTCCGGCTAAGCTATGAAGCTTATTTGGTACATAGTCCGCATATGCACCTTCAACCAACTACCCCCTCCCTATATATGTCTTAATGGAATTTAAAAAACTATGGAAAGGGGACCAAATTGACATGCCTGCTTCACTGTTCATCCGCAATGATTGCGTTACTTCGCAATGATTGTGTTCATCCGCAATGATTACGTTACTTCGCAATGATTGTGTATTGCACAACACTCGTTCGGCCAGCCCTCTTTGGCCTGATGCACAATGATTGTGCGACATTAGCTCTAGGCCAATAACCTCTATAATACGCAATGATTACGCTGCAATCTCGAGGCCACCTACCCAACTGGCCTAATGCATTATGATGATGCAACATTGGACTTTTACCAATATGCCTACGCAATGTGCCTTCCTTTGCACCAAATATGGCCTCGGGCCAAATGCATCTCACTATGCAAAGGAATCTTTGGGTGAAGCTTCATCACAAGCAAATGGCGCATATTTTAGCATGCGCCATGCTAAAAACACGGGATGTTACATTATCACACCCTTCAAATAATTTCGTCCTCGAAATTCAAAATCAAAGCTATTGTGGACAATCTCTTCGGTTTGGATTTCCTGAGCAAAAGTCGCATACCAGATGCTCAAAAATCACGGGTTTCTTCAAGTTATCGTGAACAACAATTTATACCTTTTGAGCAACCGTCCCATATCGCGTGCCCAGGAATCCAAAAGTTCCCACGACAATACCAAGAATCGCAATTGGCCAGTGCCAAGAGGATATCTCGACCAGGTATCCTAGATGGCATCCTATACTACCACCTAAGAATCCTAAGGTTCACAAATTGAAAGGTGTCATCGAAATGATAAGATCTTAGCACAGTACTGTGTGGAACAGTTTTCAGTTGCCCACCGTCCCTGAAGGTCATCCAGGTTTCCACTCGTAAGTGGGATGCTAGCCGGGCCTGACAACGCACACCCTTGGCCAGTGCCAACGTGTGGGGATGATAAGTCCCATTGTCTACCCACCGTCCCAGACGGTCTTCCGGATATCCACTCGTAAGTGGGGTGCCACTTAGGCCATACAAACTCACAGTACTTCAACAAGCTCAACTCGATTCACAAAGTAACTGGCCTAGCAGTTACAAACTCGTTTCCGCGCAAAAGTTGGCATACTCTCCAACTTTATTTCCTTTAGAATGAAACAATGCTCGTTTGACGAGTCCACTCCGCACAAGTTTCTAGAGTTTTGTCGGAACTTGCTCTGATACAAACTGTGACGGGCCGAAAAATTACGCCTGGAACGCCTGGGCACGAAGGCCATAACTCCCCTGGTGCGCCATACTGATGCTACTTACCATGCCTTATAGCTAGGAAAATGCACATCCATTTTCCCTTGCAAGCATGCTCGTGGAGCATGTTGCAGATAACTTAGCTTCTACATCGTTCACACTTACCCTTGTTCCGCGAAGGGTTTATTAAGAAATCGAAAACTTTCCTAAAACGGCAAAAACGACCTTTTGAGGCTCTAAACGATGAAATTTGGCTAAATTAGGGTGGCCATGTGGATCTATAGATCAACATGTCTTGATCTTTGAGCTGTTTCCCATCAAAATGAACTCCTCTTGAGCTAAATTACGACACTCGGGTTTTCAGCCTATGTCGAACGCCTTTATAAGAAGTATGAGCATGCGATGAATGGAATGCAACTTGCCTCATGAAGTTTGACCACAATCATCTATTGCGTCGAGCTACCGAGCCAGATGATATGAGAGGCCAGAATGTCGCAATCATCTCACAATTTGATGATATGAGCGACAAAGTGCTGGACCGGCAATGCTGCAACTCATTGCGGCTGCCTACGTACCCTTCCCTAATCTAAAGGAATCAAGCACATACCGTAGTTTATCCTCGAAGGGACGGAAATGATTGCGGCTGCCTACGTACCCTGCCAACTCATTGCCTGCTTCATTGTTCATCCGTAATGATTGCGTTACTTCGCAATGATTGTGTTCATCCGCAATGATTGCGTTACTTCGCAATGATTGTGTATTGCGCAACACTCGTTCGGCCAGCCATCTCTGGCCTGATGCACAATGATTGTGCGACATTAGATCTAGGACAATAACCTCTATAATACGCAATGATTAGGCTGAAATCTTGAGGCCACCTACCCAACTAGCCTAATGCATTATGATGATGCAGCATTGGACTTTTGCCAATATGCCTACGCAATGTGCCTTCCCCAGGCCAAATGCATCTCACTATGCAAAGGAAACTTTTGGTGAAGCTTCATCACAAGAAAATGACGCATCTTTTAGCATACGCCATGCTAAGAACACGGGATGTTACATTATCACACCCTTCAAAGAATTTCGTCCTCGAAATTAAAAATCAAAGCTATTGTGGACAATCTCTTCGGTTTGGATTTCCTGAGCAAAAGTATAATACCAGATGCTCAAAAATCACGGGTTTCTTCAAGTTATAGTGAACAACAATTTAGACCTTCTGAGCAACCGTCCCATACCGCGTGCCCAGGAATCCAAAAGTGCCCACGACAATACCAAGAATCACAATTGGCCAGTGCCAAGAGGATATCTCGACCAGGTATCACAGATTGCATCCGATACTACCACCCTAGAATCCCTAAGGTTCAAAAATTGAAAGGTGTCATCGAAATGATAAGATCTTAGCACAGTACTGTGTGGAACAGTTTTCAGTTGCCCACCGTCCCTGACAGTCATCCAGGTTGCCACTCATAAGTGGGATTCTAGCCGGGCCTGACAACGCACACCCTTAGATTGTGCCAACGTGTGGGGATGATCAGTCCCATTGTCAACCCACTTTCCCAGACGGTCTTCCGGATATCCACTCGTAAGTGAGGTACCACTTAGTCCAAGAAAACTCACAGTACTTAAACAAGCTCAACTCGATTCACAAAGTAACTGGCATAGCAGTTACAAAATCCTTTCCGCGCAAAAGTTGGCCTACTCTCCAACTTTATTTCCTTTAGAAGGAAACAATGCTCGTTTGACGAGTCCACTCTGCACAAGTCCCTAGAGTTTTGTCGGAACTTGCTCTGATACCAACTGTGACGGGCCGAAAAATTATGCCTGGCACGCCTGGGCACGAAGGCCATAACTCCCCCGGTGCGCCATGCTGATGCTACTTACCAGGCCTTATAGCTAGGAAAATGCACATCCATTTTCCCTTGCAAGCATGCTCGTGGAGCATGTTCCATCTAACTTAGCTTCCACACCGTTCCAACTTACCCTTGTTCCGCGAAGGGTTTATTAAGAAAACGAAAACTTTCCTAAAACGGCAAAAACGACCTTTTGAGGCTCTAAATGATGAAATTTGGCTAAATTCAGGTGGCCATGTGGACCTATAGATCAACATGTCTTTATCTTTGGGCCGTTTCCCATCAAAATGAACTTCTCTTGAGCTAAATTACGACACTCGGGTTTTTAGCCTATGTCGAACGCCTTGATAGGAAGTATGAGCATCCGATGAATGGAATGCAACTTGCCTCATCAAGTTTGGCCACAATCATCTCTTGCGTCGATCTACCGAGCCATATGATATGAGAGGCTTGAATTTCGCAATCATCTCACAATTTGATGATATGAGCGACAAAGTGCTGGACCGGCAGTGCTGCAACTCATTGCGGCTGCCTACGTACCCTTCCCTACTCTAAAGGGATCAAGCACAGACCGTAGTTCATCCTCGAAGGGACGGAAACCTAAACCAACTCGATTGCAAGGCCGTGGCCTAACAATAATGGTAATGGCCTGGTCCGTATAGGCCATTCCGTCAAGATGCACAATGATTATGCATCATCGGGTCCGCGATATGGCATAGTGATGTCTAAGAATCAAATACCCTCTTCGAAACACTACGCAACTATAAATGAGCCTTAGGCATCCTTTATACTCTTCCGGCTAAGCTATGAAGCTTATTTGGTACATAGTCCGCATATGCACCTTCAACCAACTACCCCTCCCTATATATGTCTTAATGGAATTTCTACAAGTATGGAAAGGTGACCAAATTGACATGCTTGCTTCACTGTTCATCCGCAATGATTGCGTTACTTCGCAATGATTGTGTTCATCCGTAATGATTGCGTTACTTCGCAATGATTGTGTTCATCTACAATGATTGTGTATTGCGCAACACTCGTTCGGCCAGCCCTCTCTGGCCTGATGCACAATGATTGTGCGACATTAGCTTTAGGCCAATAACCTCTATAATGCGCAATGATTACGCTGCAATCTCGAGGCCACCTACCCAACTGGCCTAATGCATTATGATGATGCAACATTGGACTTTTTCCAATATGCCTACGCAATGTGCCTTCCCCGGGCCAAATGCATCTCACTATGCAAAGGAAGCTTTGAGTGAAGCTTCATCACAACCAAATGGAACAACTTTTAGTATGCGCCATGCTAAGAACACGAGATGTTACATTATCACACCCTTCAAAGAATTTCGTCCTCAAAATTCAAAATCAAAGCTATTGTGGTCAATCTCTTCGGTTTGGATTTCCTGAGCAAAAGTCTCATACCAGATGCTCAAAAATCACGGGTTTCTTCAAGTTATCGTGAAAAACAATTTAGACCTTCTGATCAACCGTCCCATACCGCGTGCCCAGGAATCAAAAAGTGCCCACGACAATACCAAGAATCGGAATTGGCCAGTGCCAAGAGGATATCTCGACCAGGTATCCTAGATGGCATCCCATACTACCACCCAAGAATACCTAAGGTTCACAAATTGAAAGGTGTCAACAAAATGATAAGATCTTAGCACAGTACTGTGTGGAACAGTTTTCAGTTGCCCACCGTCCCTGTAGGTCATCCAGGTTTCCACTTGTAAGTGGGATGCTAGTCGGGCCTGACAACGCACACCTTTGGACAGTGCCAACGTGTGGGGATGATCAGTCTTATTGTCTACCCACCGTCCCAGACGGTCTTCCGGATATCCACTCGTAAGTGGGGTGCCACTTAGGCCAGGGAAACTCACAGTACTTAAACAAGTTCAACTCGATTCACAAAGTAACTGGCATAGGAGTTACAAAATCCTTTCCGCGCAAAAGTTGGCCTACTCTCCAACTTTATTTCCTTTAGAAGGAAACAATGCTCGTTTGACGAGTCCACTCTGCACAAGTCCCTAGAGTTTTGTCGGAACTTGCTCTGATACCAACTGTGACGGGACGAAATATTATGCCTGGCACGCCTGGGCACGAAGGCCATAACTCCCCCGGTGCGCCATGCTGATGCTACTTACCAGGCCTTATAGCTAGGAAAATGCACATCCATTTTCCCTTGCAAGCATGCTCGTGGAGCATGTTCCATCTAACTTAGCTTCCACACTGTTCCAACTTACCCTTGTTCCGCGAAGGGTTTTTTAAGAAAACGAAAACTTTCCTAAAACGGAAAAAACGACCTTTTGAGGCTCTAAATGATGAAATTTGTTAAATTCAGGTGTCCATGTGGATCTACAGATCAACATGTCTTTATCTTTGGGTTGTTTCCCATCAAAATGAACTCCTCTTGAGCTAAATTACGACACTCGGGTTTTTAGCCTATGTCGAACGCCTTGATAGGAAGTATGAGCATCCGATTAATGGAATGCAACTTGCCTCATCAAGTTTGGCCACAATCATCTCTTGCGTCGATCTACCGAGCCAGATGATATGAGAGGCCATAATGTCGCAATCATCTCATAATTTGATGATATGAGCGACAAAGTGCTGGACCGGCAATGCTGCAACTCATTGCGGCTGCCTACGTACCCTTCCCTACTCTAAAGGGATCAAGCACAGACCGTAGTTCATCCTCGAAGGGACGGAAACCTAAACCAACTCTATTGCAAGGCCGTGGCCTAACAATAATGGTAATGGCCTGGTCCGTATAGGCCATTCCGTCAAGATGCACAATGATTATGCATCATCGGGTCCGCGATATGGCATAGTGATGTCTAAGCATCAAATACCATCTTCGAAACGCTACGCAACTATAAATGAGCCTTAGGCATCCTTTATACTCTTCCGGCTCAGCTATTAAGCTTATATGGTACATAGTCCGCATATGCACCTTCAACCAACTACCCCTCCCTATATATGTCTTAATGGAATTTCTACAAGTATGGAAAGGGGACCAAATTGACATGCCTGCTTCACTGTTCATCCGAAATGATTGCGTTACTTCGCAATGATTGTGTTCATCCGCAATGATTGCGTTACTTCGCAATGATTGTGTTCATCCACAATGATTGTGTATTGCGCAACACTCGTTCGGCCAGCCCTCTCTGGCCTGATGCACAATGATTATGCGACATTAGCTCTAGGACAATAACCTCTATAATATGCAATGATTACGCTGCAATCTCGAGGCCACCTACCCAACTGGCCTAATGCATTATGATGATGCAACATTGGACTTTTGCCAATATGCCTACGCAATGTGCCTTCCCCGGGCCAAATGCATCTCACTATACAAAGGAAGCTTTGAGTGAAGCTTCATCACAAGCAAATGGCGCAACTTTTAGTATGCGCCATGCTAAAAACACGGGATGTTACATTATCACACCCTTCAAAGAATTTCGTCCTCGAAATTCAAAATCAAAGATATTGTGGACAATCTCTTTGGTTTGGATTTCCTGAGCAAAAGTCTCAAACCAGATGCTCTAAAATCACGGATTTCTTCAAGTTATCGTGAACAACAATTTAGACCTTCTGAGCAACCATCCCATACCGCGTACCCAGGAATCCAAAAGTGCCCACGACAATACCAAGAATCGCAATTGGCTAGTGCCAAGAGGATATCTCGACCAGGTATCCTAGATGGCATCCCATACTACCACCCAAGAATCCCTAAGGTTCACAAATTGAAAGGTGTTATCGAAATGATAAGATCTTAGCACAGTACTGTGTGGAACAGTTTTCAGTTGCCCACCGTCCCTGACGGTCATCCAGGTTTCCACTCGTAAGTGGGATGCTAGCGGGGCCTGACAACGCACACCCTTGGCCAGTGTCAATGTGTGGGGATGATCAGTCACATTGTCTACCCACCGTCCCAGACAGTCTTCCGGATATCCACTCGTAAGTGGGGTGCCACTTAGTCCAGGAAAACTCACAATACTTAAACAAGCTCAACTCGATTCACAAAGTAACTGGCATAGCAGTTACAAACTCGTTTTCGCGCAAAAGTTGGCCTACTCTCCAACTTTATTTCCTCTAGAAGGAAACAATGATCGTTTGACGAGTCCACTCCGCACAAGTCCCTAGAGTTTTGTTGGAACTTTCTCTGATACCAACTGTGACGGGCCGAAAAATTACGCCTGGCACGCCTGGGCACGAAGGCCATAACTCCCCCGGTGCGCCATACTGATGTTACTTACCAGGCCTTTTAGCTAGGAAAATGCACATCCATTTTCCCTTGCAAGCATGCTCGTGCAGCATGTTGCGGATAACTTAGCTTCCACACCGTTCACACTTACCCTTGTTCCGCGAAGGGTTTATTAAGAAGACGAAAACTTTTCTAAAACGGCAAAAACGACCTTTTGAGGCTCTAAACGATGAAATTTGGCTAAATTCGGGTGGCCATGTGGATCTATATATCAACATGTCTTGATCTTTGAGCCGTTTCCCATCAAAATGAACTCCTCTTGAGCTAAATTACGACACTCGGGTTTTTAGCCTATGTCGAACGCCTTGATAGGAAGTATGAGGATGCGATGAATGGAATGCAACTTGCCTCATCAAGTTTGGCCACAATCATCTCTTGCGTCGAGCTACCGATCCGGATGATATGAGCGGCCAGAATGTCGCAATCATCTCACAATTAGATGATATGAGCGACAAAGTGCTGGACCGGCAATGCTGCAACTCATTGCGGCTGCCTACGTACCCTTCCCTACTTTAAAGGGATCAAGCACATACCGTAGTTCATCCTCGAAGGGACGGAAACCTAAACCAACTCGATTGCAAGGTCGTGGCCTAACAATAATGGTAATGGCCTGAATCGTATAGGCCATTCTGTCAAGATGCACAATGATTATGCATCATCGGGTCCGCGATATGGCATAGTGATGTATAAGCATCAAATACCCTCTTCGAAACGCTACACAACTATAAATGAGCCTGAGGCATTCTTTATACTCTTCCGGCTAAGCTATGAAGCTTATTTGGTACATAGTCCGCATATGCACCTTCAACCAACTACCCCTCCCTATATATGTCTTAATGGAATTTCTACAAGTATGGAAAGGGGACCAAATTGACATTCCTTCTTCACTGTTCATCCGCAATGATTGCGTTACTTCGCAATGATTGTGTTCATCCGCAATGATTGCGTTTCTTCGCAATGATTGTGTTCATCCACAATGATTGTGTATTGCGCAACACTCGTTCGGCCAGCCCTCTCTGGCCTGATGCACAATGATTGTGCGACATTAGCTCTAGGAAAATAACCTCTATAATACGCAATGATTACGCTGCAATCTCGAGGCCACCTACCCAACTGGCCTAATGCATTATGATGATGCAACATTGGACTTTTGCCAATATGAATACGCAATGTGCCTTCCTTTGCACCAAATATAGCCCCGGGCCAAATGCATCTCACTATGCAAAGGAAGCTTTGGGTGAAGCTTCATCACAAGCAAATGGCGCATCTTTTAGCATGGGCCATGCTAAAAACACGGGATGTTACATTATCACACCCTTCAAAGAATTTCGTCCTCGAAATTCAAAATCAAAGCTATTGTGGACAATCTCTTTGGTTTGGATTTCCTGAGCAAAAGTCTCATACCAGATGCTCAAAAATCACGGGTTTCTTCAAGTTATCGTGAAAAACAATTTATACCTTTTGAGAAACCGTCCCATACCGCGTGCCCAGGAATCTAAAAGTTCCCACGATAATACCAAGAATCGCAATTGGCCAGTGCCAAGAGGATATCTCGACCAGGTATCCAAGATGGCATCCCATACTACCACCCAGGAATCCCTAAGGTTCACAAATTGAAAGGTGTCATTGAAATGATAAGATCCTAGCACAGTACTGTGTGGAACAGTTTTTAGTTTCCCACCGTCCCTGATGGTCATCCAGGTTGCCACTCGTAAGTGGGATGCTAGCCGGGCCTGACAACGCACACCCTTGGCCAGTGCCAACTTGTGGGGATGATCAGTCCTATTGTCTACCCACCGTCCAAGTGCCACTTAGGCCAGGAAAAATCACAGTACTTCAACAAGCTCAACTCGACTCACAAAGTAACTGGCATAGCAGTTACAAACTCGTTTCCGCGCAAAAGTTGGCATACTCTCCACTTTATTTCCTTTAGAATGAAACAATGCTCGTTTGACGAGTCCACTCCGCACAATATTCTAGAGTTTTGTCGGAACTTTCTCTGATACCAACTGTGACGGGCCAAAAAATTACGCCTGGCACGCCTGGGCACGAAGGCCATAACTCCCCCGGTGCGCCATACTGATGCTACTTACCATGCCTTATAGCTAGGAAAATGCACATCCATTTTCCCTTGCAAGCATGCTCGTGGAGCATGTTGCAGCTAACTTAGCTTCCAAACCGTTCCAACTTACCCTTGTTCCGCGAAGGGTTTATTAAAAAAACGAAAACTTTCCTAAAACGGCAAAAAAGACCTTTTGAGGCTCTAAACGATGAAATTTGGCTAAATTCAGGTGGCCATGTGGATCTATAGATCAACATGTCTTTATCTTTGGGTCGTTTCCCATCAAAATGAACTCCTCTTGAGCTAAATTAAGACACTCGGGTTTTGAGCCTATGTCGAACGCCTTGATAGGAAGTATGAGCATCCGATGAATGGAATGCACCTTGCCTCATCAAGTTTGACCACAATCATCTCTTGCGTCGAGCTACCGAGCCAGATGATATGAGCGGCCAGAATGTCGCAATCATCTCACAATTAGATGATATGAGCGACAAAGTGCTGGACCGGCAATGCTGCAACTCATTGCGGCTGCCTACGTACCTTTCCCTACTTTAAAGGGATCAAGCACATAGCGTAGTTCATCCTCGAAGGGACGGAAACCTAAACCAACTCGATCGCAAGGCCGTGGCCTAACAATAATAGTAATGGCCTGGACCGTATAGGCCATTCCGTAAAGATGCACAATGATTATGCATCATCGGGTCCGCGATATGGCATAGTGATGTCTAAGCATCAAATACCCTGTTCCGGCTAAGCTATGAAGCTTATTTGGTACATAGTCCGCATATGCACCTTCAATCAACTACCCCTCCCTATATATGTCTTAATGTAATTTCTACAAGTATGGAAAGGGGACCAAATTGACATGCCAGCTTCACTGTTCATCCGCAATGATTGCGTTACTTCGCAATGATTGTGTTCATCCGCAATGATTGCGTTACTTCGCAATGATTGTGTTCATCCACAATGATTGTGTATTGCGCAACACTCGTTCGGCCAGCCCTCTCTGGCCTGATGCAAAATGATTGTGCGACATTAGCTCTAGGCCAATAACCTCTATAATATGCAATGATTACGCTGCAATTTCGAGGCCACCTACCCAACTGGCCTAATGCATTATGATGATGCAACATTGGACTTTTGCCAATATGCCTACGCAATGTGCCTTTCTTTGCACCAAATATGGCCCCGGGCCAAATGCATCTCACTATGCAAATGAAGCTTTGGGTGAAGCTTCATCACAAGCAAATGGCGCATATTTTAGCATGCGCCATGCTAAAAACACGGGTTGATACATTATCACACCCTTCAAAGAATTTCGTCCACGAAATTCAAAATCAAAGCTATTGTGGACAATCTCTTCGGTTTGGATTTCCTGAGCAAAAGTCTCATACCAGATGCTCAAAAATCACGGGTTTCTTCAAATTATCGTGAACAACAATTTATACCTTTTGAGCAACCGTCCCATACCGCGTGCCCAGGAATCCAAAAGTGCCCACGACAATACCAAGAATCGCAATTGGCCAGTGCCAAGAGGATATCTCGACCAGGTATCCAAGATGGCATCCCATACTACCACCCAGGAATCCCTAAGGTTCACAAATTGAAAGGTGTCATCGAAATGATAAGATCTTAGAACAGTACTGTTCGGAACAGTTTTTAGTTGCCCACCGTCCCTGACAGTCATCCAGGTTGCCACTCGTAAGTGGGATGCTAGCCGGGCCTGACAACGCACACCCTTGGCCATTGCCAACGTGTGGGGATGATCAGTCCCATTGTCTACCCACCGTCCAAGATGGTCTTCCGGATATCCACTCGTAAGTGGGGTGCCACTTAGGCCAGGCAAAATCACAGTACTTCAACAAGCTCAACTCGATTCACAAAGTAACTGGCATAGCAGTTACAAACTCGTTTCCGCGTAAAAGTTGGCATACTCTCCAACTTTATTTCCTTTAGAATGAAACAAAACTCGTTTGACGAGTCCACTTCGCACAAGTTTCTAGAGTTTTGTCGGAACATGCTCTGATACCAACTGTGACGGGCCGAAAAATTACGCCTGGCACGCCTGGGCACGAAGGCCATAACTCCCCCGGTGCGCCATATTGTTGCTACTTACCATGCCTTATAGCTAGGAAAATGCACATCCACTTTCCCTTGCAAGCATGCTCGTGGATCATGTTGCTGCTAACTTAGCTTCCACACCGTTCCAACTTACCCTTGTTCCCCGAAGGGTTTATTAAGAAAACGAAAACTTTCCTAAAACGGCAAAAACGACCTTTTGAGGCTCTAAACGATCAAATTTGGCTAAATTCGGGTGGCCATGTGGATCTATAGATCAACATGTCTTTATCTTTGAGTCGTTTCCCATCAAAATAAACTCCTCTTTAGCTAAATTACGACACTCAGGTTTTCAGCCTATGTCGAACGCCTTAATAGGAAGTATGAGCATGCGATGAATGAAATGCAACTTGCCTCATCAAGTTTGACCACAATCATCTATTGCGTCGAGCTACCGATCCATATTATATGAGAGGCCAGAATGTCGCAATCATCTCACAATTAGATGATATGAGCGACAAAGTGCTGGACCGGCAATGCTGCAACTCATTGCGGCTGCCTACGTACCCTTCCCTACTTTAAAGGGATCAAGCACAGAGCGTAGTTCATCCTCGAAGGGACGGAAACCTAAACCAACTCGATTGCAAGGCCGTGGCCTAACAATAATGGTAATGGCCTGGACCGTATAGGCCATTCCGTAAAGATGCACAATGATTATGCATCATCGGGTCCGCGATATGGCATAGTGATGTCTAAGCATCAAATACCCTCTTCGAAACGCTACACAACTATAAATGAGCCTTAGGAATCCTTTATACTGTTCCGGCTAAGCTATGAAGCTTATTTGGTACATAGTCCGCATATGCACCTTCAATCAACTACCCCTCCCTATATATGTCTTAATGGAATTTCTACAAGTATGGAAAGGGGACCAAATTGACATGCCTGCTTCACTGTTCATCCGCAATGATTGCGTTACTTCGCAATGATTGTGTTCATCCGCAATGATTGCGTTACTTCGCAATAATTGTGTTCATCCACAATGATTGCATATTGCGCAACACTCGTTCGGCTAGCCCTCTCTGGCCTGATGCACAATGATTGTGCGACATTAGCTCTAGGCCAATAACCTCTATAATACGCAATGATTACGCTGCAATTTCGAGGACACCTACCCAACTGGCCTAATGCATTATGATGATGCAACATTGGACTTTTGCCAATATGCCTACGCAATGTGCCTTCCTTTGCACCAAATATGGCCCCGGGCCAAATGCATCTCACTATGCAAAGGAAGCTTTGGGTGAAGCTTCATCACAAGAAAATGGCGCATCTTTTAGCATGCGCCATGCTAAAAACACGGGATGATACATTATCACACCCTTCAAAGAATTTCGTCCACGAAATTCAAATCAAAGCTATTATGGACAATCTCTTCGGTTTGGATTTCCTGAGCAAAAGTCTCATACCAGATGCTCAAAAATCTCGGGTTTCTTCAAGTTATCGTGAACAACAATTTATACCTTTTGAGAAACCTTCCCATACCACGTGCCCAAGAATCCAAAAGTGCCCACGACAATACCAAGAATCGCAATTGGCCAGTGCCAAGAGGATATCTCGACCAGGTATCCAAGATGGCATCCCATACTACCACCCAGGAATCCCGAAGGTTCACAAATTGAAAGGTGTCATCGAAATGATAAGATCTTAGCACAGTACTGTGTGGAACAGTTTTTAGTTGCCCACCGTCCCTGACGGTCATCCAGGTTGCCACTCGTAAGTAGGATGCTAGCCGGGCCTGACAACGCACACCCTTGGCCAGTGCCAACGTGTGGGGATGATCAGTCCCATTGTCTACCCACTGTCCAAGATGGTCTTCCGGATATCCACTCGTAAGTGGGGTGCCACTTAGGCCAGGCAAAATCACAGTACTTCAACAAGCTCAACTCGATTCACAAAGTAACTGGCATAGCAGTTACAAACTCGTTTCCGCGCAAAAGTTGGCTTACTCTCCAACTTTATTTCCTTTAGAATGAAACAATGCTCGTTTGACGAGTCCACTTCACACAAGTTTCTAGAGTTTTGTCGGAACTTGCTCTGATACCAACTCTGACGGGCCGAAAAATTACGCCTGGCACGCCTGCCATAACTCCCCCGGTGCGCCATACTGATGTTACTTACCATGCCTTATAGCTAGGAAAATGCACATCCATTTTCCCTTGCAAGCATGCTCGTGGAGCATGTTGCAGCTAACTTAGCTTCCACACCGTTCCAACTTACCCTTGTTCCGCGAAGGGTTTATTAAGAAAACGAAAACTTTCCTAAAACGGCAAAAACGACCTTTTGAGGCTCTAAACGATGAAATTTGGCTAAATTCGGGTGGCCATGTGGATCTATAGATCAACATGTATTGATCTTTGAGCCGTTTCCCATCAAAATGAACTCTTCTTGAGCTAAATTACGACACTCGGGTTTTCAGCCTATGTCGAACGCCTTAATAGGAAGTATGAGCATGCGATGAATGGAATGCAACTTGCCTCATCAAGTTTGACCACAATCATCTATTGCGTCGAGCTACCGAGCCAGATGATATAAGAGGCCAGAATGTCGCAATCATCTCACAATTAGATGATATGAGCGACAAAGTGCTGGACCGGAAATGCTGCAACTCATTGCGGCTGCCTACGTACCCTTCCCTACTTTAAAGGGATCAAGCACAAAGCGTAGTTCATCCTCGAAGGGACGGAAACCTAAACCAACTCGATTGCAAGGCCGTGGCCTAACAATAATGGTAATGTCCTGGACCGTATAGGACATTCCGTAAAGATGCACAATGATTATGCATCATCGGGTCCGCGATATGGCATAGTGATGTCTAAGCATCAAATACCCTCTTCGAAACGCTACACAACTATAGATGAGCCTTAGGCATCCTTTATACTGTTCCGGCTAAGCTATGAAGCTTATTTGGTACATAATTCGCATATGCACCTTCAATCAGCTACCCCTCCCTATATATGTCTTAATGGAATTTCTACAAGTATGGAAAGGGGACCAAATTGACATGCCTGCTTCACTGTTCATCCGCAATGATTATGTTACTTCACAATGATTGTGTTCATCCGCAATGATTGCGTTACTTCGCAATGATTGTTTTCATCCACAATAATTGTGTATTGCGCAACACTCGTTCGACCAGCCCTCTCTGTCCTGATGCACAATGATTGAGCGACATTAGCTCTAGGCCAATAACCTCTATAATACGCAATGATTACGCTGCAATCTCTAGGCCACCTACCCAACTGGCCTAATGCATTATGATGATGCAACATTGGACTTTTGCCAGTATTCCTACGCAATGTGCCTTCCTTTGCACCAAATATGGCCCCGGTCCAAATGTATCTCACTATGCAAAGGAAGCTTTGGGTGAAGCTTCATCACAAGCAAATGGCGCATTTTTTAGCATGCGCCATGCTAAAAACACGGGATGATACATTATCACACCCTTCAAAGAATTTCGTCCACGAAATTCAAAATTAAAGCTATTATGGACAATCTCTTCGGTTTGGATTTCCTGAGCAAAAGTCTCATACCAGATGCTCAAAAATCTCGGGTTTCTTCAAGTTATCGTGAAAAACAATTTATACCTTTTGAGAAACCTTCCCATACCGCGTGCCCAGGAATCCAAAAGTGCCCACGACAATACCAAGAATCGCAATTGGCCAGTGCCAAGAGGATATCTCGACCAGGTATCCAAGATGGCATCCCATACTACCACCCAGGAATCCCGAAGGTTCACAAATTGAAAGGTGTCATCGAAATGATAAGATCTTAGCACAGTACTGTGTGTAACAGTTTTTAGTTGCCCACCGTCCTTGACGGTCATCCAGGTTGCCACTCGTAAGTAGGATGCTAGCCGGGCCTGACAACGCACACCCTTGGCCAGTGCCAACGTGTGGGGATGATCAGTCCCATTGTCTACCCACCGTCCAAGATGGTCTTCCGTATATCCACTCGTAAGTGGGGTGCCACTTAGGCCAGGAAAAATCACAGTACTTCAACAAGCTCAACTCGATTCACAAAGTAACTGGCATAGCAGTTACAAACTCGTTTCCGCGCAAAAGTTGGCATACTCTCCAACTTTATTTCCTTTAGAATGAAACAATGATCGTTTGACGAGTCCACTTCGCACAAGTTTCTAGAGTTTTGTGGGAACTTGCTCTGATACCAACTGTGACGGGCCGAAAAATTACGCCTGGCACGCCTGCCATAACTCCCCCGGTGCGCCATACTGATGCTACTTACCATGCCTTATAGCTAGGAAAATGCACATCCACTTTTCCTTGCAAGCATGCTCGTGGAGCATGTTGCAGCTAACTTAGCTTCCACACCGTTCCAACTTACCCTTGTTCCGCGAAGGGTTTATTAAGAAAACGAAAACTTTCCTAAAACGGCAAAAACGACCTTTTGAGGCTCTAAACGATGAAATTTGGCTAAATTCGGGTGGCCATGTGGATATATAGATCAACATGTATTGATCTTTGAGCCGTTTCCCATCAAAATGAACTCCTCTTGAGCTAAATTACGACACTCGGGTTTTTAGCCTATGTCGAACGCCTTAATAGGAAGTATGAGCATGCGATGAATGGAATGCAACTTTCCTCATCAAGTTTGACCACAATCATCTATTGCGTCGAGCTACCGAGCCAGATGATATGAGAGGCCAGAATGTCGCAATCATCTCACAATTAGATGATATGAGCGACAAAGTGCTGGACCGGCAATGCTGCAACTCATTGCGGGCTGCCTACGTACCCTTCCCTACTTTAAAGGGATCAAGCACAGAGTGTAGTTCATCCTCGAAGGGACGGAAACCTAGACCAACTCGATTGCAAGGCCGTGGCCTAACAATAATGGTAATGGCCTGGACCGTATAGGCCATTCCGTAAAGATGCACAATGATTATGCATCATCGGGTCCGCGATATGGCATAGTGATGTCTAAGCATCAAATACCCTCTTCGAAACGCTACACAACTATAAATGAGCCTTAGGCATCCTTTATACTGTTCCGGCTAAGCTATGAAGCTTATTTGGTACATAGTTCGCATATGCACCTTCAATCAACTACCCCTCCCTATATATGTCTTAATGGAATTTCTACAAGTATGGAAAGGGGACCAAATTGACATGCCTGCTTCACTGTTCATCCGCAATGATTGCGTTACTTCGCAATGATTGTGTTCATCCACAATGATTGTGTATTGCGCAACACACGTTCGGCCAGCCCTCTCTGGCCTGATGCACAATAATTATGCGACATTAGCTCTAGGAAAATAACCTCTATAATACGCAATGATTACGCTGCAATCTCGAGGCCACCTACCCAACTTGCCTAATGCATTATGATGATGCAACATTGGACTTTTGCCAATATTCCTACGCAATGTGCCTTCCTTTGCACCAAATATGGCCCCGGGACAAATGCATCTCACTATGCAAAGGAAGCTTTGGGTGAAGCTTCATCACAAGAAAATGGCGCATCTTTTAGCATGAGCCTTGCTAAAAACACGGGATGTTACATTATCACACCCTTCAAAGAATTTCGTCCTCGAAATTCAAAATCAAAGCTATTGTGGACAATCTCTTCGGTTTGGATTTCCTGAGCAAAAGTCTCATACCAGATGCTCAAAAATCACGGGTTTCTTCAAGTTATCGTGAACAACAATTTATACTTTTTGAGCAACCGTCCCATACCGTGTGCCCAGGAATCCAAAAGTGCCCACGAAAATACCAAGAATCGCAATTGGCCAGTGCCAAGAGGATATCTCGACCAGGTATCCAAGATGGCATCCCATACTACCACCAAGGAATACCTAAGGTTCACAAATTGAAAGGTGTCATCGAAATGATAAGATCTTAGCACAGTACTTTGTGGAACAATTTTTAGTTGCCCACCGTCCCTGGCGGTCATCCAGGTTGCCACTCGTAAGTGGGATGCTAGCCGGGCCTGACAACGCACACCCTTGGCCAGTGCCAACGTGTGGGGATGATCAGTCCCATTGTCTACCCACCGTCCAAGATGGTCTTCCGGATATCCACTCGTAAGTGGGGTGCCACTTAGGCCAGGAAAAATCACAGTACTTCAACAAGCTCAACTCGATTCACAAAGTAACTGGCATAACAGTTACAAACTCGTTTCCGCGCAAAAGTTGGCATACTCTCCAACTTTATTTCCTTTAGAATGAAACAATGCTCGTTTGACGAGTCCACCCCGCACAAGTTTCTAGAGTTTTGTCGGAACTTGCTCTGATACCAATTGTGACGGGCCGAAAAATTACGCCTGGCACGCCTGGGCACGAAGGCCATAACTCCCCCGGTGCGCCATACTGATACTACTTACCATGCCTTATAGCTAGGAAAATGAACATCCATTTTCCCCTTCAAGCATGCTCGTGGAGCATGTTGCATCTAACTTAGCTTCCACACCGTTCCAACTTACCCTTGTTCCGCGAAGGGTTTATTAAGAAAACGAAAACTTTCCTAAAACGTCAAAAACGACCTTTTGAGGCTCTAAACGATGAAATTTGGCTAAATTCGGGTGGCCATGTGGATATATAGATCAACATGTATTGATCTTTGAGCCGTTTCCCATCAAAATTCACTCCTCTTGAGCTAAATTACGACACTCGGGTTTTCAGCCTATGTCTAATGCCTTAATAGGAAGTATGAGCATGTGATGAACGGAATACAACTTTCCTCATCAAGTTTGACCACAATCATCTATTGCGTCGAGCTACCGAGCCAGATGATATGAGAGGCCAGAATGTCGCAATCATCTCACAATTAGATGATATGAGCGACAAAGTGCTGGACCGGCAATGCTGCAACTCATTGCGGGCTGCCTACGTACCCTTCCCTACTTTAAAAGGATCAAGCACAGAGCGTAGTTCATCCTCGAAGGGACGGAAACCTAAACCAACTCGATTGCAAGGCCGTGGCCTAACAATAATGGTAATTGCCTGGACTGTATAGGCCATTCCGTAAAGATGCACAATGATTATGCATCATCGGGTCCGCGATATGGCATAGTGATATCTAAGCATCAAATACCCTCTTCGAAACGCTACACAACTATAAATGAGCCTTAGGAATCCTTTATACCCTTCCGGCTAAGCTATGAAGCCTATTTGGTACATAGTCCGCATATGCACCTTCAACCAACTACCCCTCCCTATATATGCCTTAATGGAATTTCTACAAGTATGGAAAGGGGACCAAATTGACATGCCTGCTTCACTGTTCATCCGCAATAATTGCGTTACTTCGAAATGATTGTGTTCATCCGCAATGATTGCGTTACTTCGCAATGATTGTGTTCATCCACAATGATTGTGTATTGCGCAACACTCGTTCGGCCAGCCCTCTCTGGCCTGATGCACAATGATTGTGCGACATTAGCTCTAGGCCAATAACCTCTATAATACGCAATGATTACGCTGCAATCTCGAGGCTACCTACCCAACTGGCCTAATGCATTATGATGATGCAACATTGGACTTTTGCCAATATGCCTACGCAATGTGGCTTCCTTTGCACCAAATATGGCCCCGGGCCAAATGCATCTCACTATGCAAAGGAATCTTTAGGTGAAGCTTCATCACAAGAAAATGAAGCATCTTTTAGCATGCTCCATGCTAAAAACACGGGATGTTACATTATCACACCCTTCAAAGAATTTCTTCCTCGAAATTCAAAATCAAAGCTATTATGGACAATCTCTTCGGTTTGGATTTCCTGAGCAAAAGTCTCATACCAGATGCTCAAAAATCACGGGTTTCTTCAAGTTATCGTGAACAACAATTTATACCTTTTGAGCAACCGTCCCATACCGCGTGCCCAGGAATCCAAAAGTGCCCACGAAAATACCAAGAATCGCAATTGGCCAGTGCCAAGAGGATATCTCGACCAGGTATCCAAGATGGCATCCCATACTACCACCCAGGAATACCTAAGGTTCACAAATTGAAAGGTGTCATCGAAATGATAAGATCTTAGCACAGTACTGTTTGGAAAAGTTTTTAGTTGCCCACCGTCCCTGACGGTCATCCAGGTTGCCACTCGTAAGTGGGATGCTAACCGGGCCTGACAACGCACACCCTTGGCCAGTGCCAACGTGTGGGGATGATCAGTCCCATTGTCTACCCACCGTCCAAGATGGTCTTCCGGATATCCACTCGTAAGTGGGGTGCCACTTAGGCCAGGAAAAATCACAGTACTTCAACAAGCTCAACTCGATTCACAAAGTAACTGGCATAGCAGTTACAAACTCGTTTCCGCGCAAAAGTTGGCATACTCTCCAACTTTATTTCCTTTAGAATGAAACAATGATCGTTTGACGAGTCCACTTCGCACAAGTTTCTAGAGTTTTGTGGGAACTTGCTCTGATACCAACTGTGACGGGCCGAAAAATTACGCCTGGCACGCCTGCCATAACTCCCCCGGTGCGCCATACTGATGCTACTTACCATGCCTTATAGCTAGGAAAATGCACATCCACTTTTCCTTGCAAGCATGCTCGTGGAGCATGTTGCAGCTAACTTAGCTTCCACACCGTTCCAACTTACCCTTGTTCCGCGAAAGGTTTATTAAGAAAACGAAAACTTTCCTAAAACGGCAAAAACGACCTTTTGAGGCTCTAAACGATGAAATTTGGCTAAATTCGGGTGGCCATGTGGATATATAGATCAACATGTATTGATCTTTGAGCCGTTTCCCATCAAAATGAACTCCTCTTGAGCTAAATTACGACACTCGGGTTTTTAGCCTATGTCGAACGCCTTAATAGGAAGTATGAGCATGCGATGAATGGAATGCAACTTTCCTCATCAAGTTTGACCACAATCATCTATTGCGTCGAGCTACCGAGCCAGATGATATGAGAGGCCAGAATGTCGCAATCATCTCACAATTAGATGATATGAGCGACAAAGTGCTGGACCGGCAATGCTGCAACTCATTGCGGGCTGCCTACGTACCCTTCCCTACTTTAAAGGGATCAAGCACAGAGTGTAGTTCATCCTCGAAGGGACGGAAACCTAGACCAACTCGATTGCAAGGCCGTGGCCTAACAATAATGGTAATGGCCTGGACCGTATAGGCCATTCCGTAAAGATGCACAATGATTATGCATCATCGGGTCCGCGATATGGCATAGTGATGTCTAAGCATCAAATACCCTCTTCGAAACGCTACACAACTATAAATGAGCCTTAGGAATCCTTTATACTGTTCCGGCTAAGCTATGAAGCTTATTTGGTACATAGTCCGCATATGCACCTTCAATCAACTACCCCTCCCTATATATGTCTTAATGGAATTTCTACAAGTATGGAAAGGGGACCAAATTGACATGCCTGCTTCACTGTTCATCCGCAATGATTGCGTTACTTCGCAATGATTGTGTTCATCCACAATGATTGTGTATTGCGCAACACACGTTCGGCCAGCCCTCTCTGGCCTGATGCACAATAATTATGCGACATTAGCTCTAGGAAAATAACCTCTATAATACGCAATGATTACGCTGCAATCTCGAGGCCACCTACCCAACTTGCCTAATGCATTATGATGATGCAACATTGGACTTTTGCCAATATTCCTACGCAATGTGCCTTCCTTTGCACCAAATATGGCCCCGGGACAAATGCATCTCACTATGCAAAGGAAGCTTTGGGTGAAGCTTCATCACAAGAAAATGGCGCATCTTTTAGCATGAGCCTTGCTAAAAACACGGGATGTTACATTATCACACCCTTCAAAGAATTTCGTCCTCGAAATTCAAAATCAAAGCTATTGTGGACAATCTCTTCGGTTTGGATTTCCTGAGCAAAAGTCTCATACCAGATGCTCAAAAATCACGGGTTTCTTCAAGTTATCGTGAACAACAATTTATACTTTTTGAGCAACCGTCCCATACCGTGTGCCCAGGAATCCAAAAGTGCCCACGAAAATACCAAGAATCGCAATTGGCCAGTGCCAAGAGGATATCTCGACCAGGTATCCAAGATGGCATCCCATACTACCACCAAGGAATACCTAAGGTTCACAAATTGAAAGGTGTCATCGAAATGATAAGATCTTAGCACAGTACTTTGTGGAACAATTTTTAGTTGCCCACCGTCCCTGGCGGTCATCCAGGTTGCCACTCGTAAGTGGGATGCTAGCCGGGCCTGACAACGCACACCCTTGGCCAGTGCCAACGTGTGGGGATGATCAGTCCCATTGTCTACCCACCGTCCAAGATGGTCTTCCGGATATCCACTCGTAAGTGGGGTGCCACTTAGGCCAGGAAAAATCACAGTACTTCAACAAGCTCAACTCGATTCACAAAGTAACTGGCATAACAGTTACAAACTCGTTTCCGCGCAAAAGTTGGCATACTCTCCAACTTTATTTCCTTTAGAATGAAACAATGCTCGTTTGACGAGTCCACCCCGCACAAGTTTCTAGAGTTTTGTCGGAACTTGCTCTGATACCAATTGTGACGGGCCGAAAAATTACGCCTGGCACGCCTGGGCACGAAGGCCATAACTCCCCCGGTGCGCCATACTGATACTACTTACCATGCCTTATAGCTAGGAAAATGAACATCCATTTTCCCCTTCAAGCATGCTCGTGGAGCATGTTGCATCTAACTTAGCTTCCACACCGTTCCAACTTACCCTTGTTCCGCGAAGGGTTTATTAAGAAAACGAAAACTTTCCTAAAACGTCAAAAACGACCTTTTGAGGCTCTAAACGATGAAATTTGGCTAAATTCGGGTGGCCATGTGGATATATAGATCAACATGTATTGATCTTTGAGCCGTTTCCCATCAAAATTCACTCCTCTTGAGCTAAATTACGACACTCGGGTTTTCAGCCTATGTCTAATGCCTTAATAGGAAGTATGAGCATGTGATGAACGGAATACAACTTTCCTCATCAAGTTTGACCACAATCATCTATTGCGTCGAGCTACCGAGCCAGATGATATGAGAGGCCAGAATGTCGCAATCATCTCACAATTAGATGATATGAGCGACAAAGTGCTGGACCGGCAATGCTGCAACTCATTGCGGGCTGCCTACGTACCCTTCCCTACTTTAAAAGGATCAAGCACAGAGCGTAGTTCATCCTCGAAGGGACGGAAACCTAAACCAACTCGATTGCAAGGCCGTGGCCTAACAATAATGGTAATTGCCTGGACTGTATAGGCCATTCCGTAAAGATGCACAATGATTATGCATCATCGGGTCCGCGATATGGCATAGTGATATCTAAGCATCAAATACCCTCTTCGAAACGCTACACAACTATAAATGAGCCTTAGGAATCCTTTATACCCTTCCGGCTAAGCTATGAAGCCTATTTGGTACATAGTCCGCATATGCACCTTCAACCAACTACCCCTCCCTATATATGCCTTAATGGAATTTCTACAAGTATGGAAAGGGGACCAAATTGACATGCCTGCTTCACTGTTCATCCGCAATAATTGCGTTACTTCGAAATGATTGTGTTCATCCGCAATGATTGCGTTACTTCGCAATGATTGTGTTCATCCACAATGATTGTGTATTGCGCAACACTCGTTCGGCCAGCCCTCTCTGGCCTGATGCACAATGATTGTGCGACATTAGCTCTAGGCCAATAACCTCTATAATACGCAATGATTACGCTGCAATCTCGAGGCTACCTACCCAACTGGCCTAATGCATTATGATGATGCAACATTGGACTTTTGCCAATATGCCTACGCAATGTGGCTTCCTTTGCACCAAATATGGCCCCGGGCCAAATGCATCTCACTATGCAAAGGAATCTTTAGGTGAAGCTTCATCACAAGAAAATGAAGCATCTTTTAGCATGCTCCATGCTAAAAACACGGGATGTTACATTATCACACCCTTCAAAGAATTTCTTCCTCGAAATTCAAAATCAAAGCTATTATGGACAATCTCTTCGGTTTGGATTTCCTGAGCAAAAGTCTCATACCAGATGCTCAAAAATCACGGGTTTCTTCAAGTTATCGTGAACAACAATTTATACCTTTTGAGCAACCGTCCCATACCGCGTGCCCAGGAATCCAAAAGTGCCCACGAAAATACCAAGAATCGCAATTGGCCAGTGCCAAGAGGATATCTCGACCAGGTATCCAAGATGGCATCCCATACTACCACCCAGGAATACCTAAGGTTCACAAATTGAAAGGTGTCATCGAAATGATAAGATCTTAGCACAGTACTGTTTGGAAAAGTTTTTAGTTGCCCACCGTCCCTGACGGTCATCCAGGTTGCCACTCGTAAGTGGGATGCTAACCGGGCCTGACAACGCACACCCTTGGCCAGTGCCAACGTGTGGGGATGATCAGTCCCATTGTCTACCCACCGTCCAAGATGGTCTTCCGGATATCCACTCGTAAGTGGGGTGCCACTTAGGCCAGGAAAAATCACAGTACTTCAACAAGCTCAACTCGATTCACAAAGTAACTGGCATAGCAGTTACAAACTCGTTTCCGCGCAAAAGTTGGCATACTCTCCAACTTTATTTCCTTTAGAATGAAACAATGATCGTTTGACGAGTCCACTTCGCACAAGTTTCTAGAGTTTTGTGGGAACTTGCTCTGATACCAACTGTGACGGGCCGAAAAATTACGCCTGGCACGCCTGCCATAACTCCCCCGGTGCGCCATACTGATGCTACTTACCATGCCTTATAGCTAGGAAAATGCACATCCACTTTTCCTTGCAAGCATGCTCGTGGAGCATGTTGCAGCTAACTTAGCTTCCACACCGTTCCAACTTACCCTTGTTCCGCGAAAGGTTTATTAAGAAAACGAAAACTTTCCTAAAACGGCAAAAACGACCTTTTGAGGCTCTAAACGATGAAATTTGGCTAAATTCGGGTGGCCATGTGGATATATAGATCAACATGTATTGATCTTTGAGCCGTTTCCCATCAAAATGAACTCCTCTTGAGCTAAATTACGACACTCGGGTTTTTAGCCTATGTCGAACGCCTTAATAGGAAGTATGAGCATGCGATGAATGGAATGCAACTTTCCTCATCAAGTTTGACCACAATCATCTATTGCGTCGAGCTACCGAGCCAGATGATATGAGAGGCCAGAATGTCGCAATCATCTCACAATTAGATGATATGAGCGACAAAGTGCTGGACCGGCAATGCTGCAACTCATTGCGGGCTGCCTACGTACCCTTCCCTACTTTAAAGGGATCAAGCACAGAGTGTAGTTCATCCTCGAAGGGACGGAAACCTAGACCAACTCGATTGCAAGGCCGTGGCCTAACAATAATGGTAATGGCCTGGACCGTATAGGCCATTCCGTAAAGATGCACAATGATTATGCATCATCGGGTCCGCGATATGGCATAGTGATGTCTAAGCATCAAATACCCTCTTCGAAACGCTACACAACTATAAATGAGCCTTAGGAATCCTTTATACTGTTCCGGCTAAGCTATGAAGCTTATTTGGTACATAGTCCGCATATGCACCTTCAATCAACTACCCCTCCCTATATATGTCTTAATGGAATTTCTACAAGTATGGAAAGGGGACCAAATTGACATGCCTGCTTCACTGTTCATCCGCAATGATTGCGTTACTTCGCAATGATTGTGTTCATCCACAATGATTGTGTATTGCGCAACACACGTTCGGCCAGCCCTCTCTGGCCTGATGCACAATAATTATGCGACATTAGCTCTAGGAAAATAACCTCTATAATACGCAATGATTACGCTGCAATCTCGAGGCCACCTACCCAACTTGCCTAATGCATTATGATGATGCAACATTGGACTTTTGCCAATATTCCTACGCAATGTGCCTTCCTTTGCACCAAATATGGCCCCGGGACAAATGCATCTCACTATGCAAAGGAAGCTTTGGGTGAAGCTTCATCACAAGAAAATGGCGCATCTTTTAGCATGAGCCTTGCTAAAAACACGGGATGTTACATTATCACACCCTTCAAAGAATTTCGTCCTCGAAATTCAAAATCAAAGCTATTGTGGACAATCTCTTCGGTTTGGATTTCCTGAGCAAAAGTCTCATACCAGATGCTCAAAAATCACGGGTTTCTTCAAGTTATCGTGAACAACAATTTATACTTTTTGAGCAACCGTCCCATACCGTGTGCCCAGGAATCCAAAAGTGCCCACGAAAATACCAAGAATCGCAATTGGCCAGTGCCAAGAGGATATCTCGACCAGGTATCCAAGATGGCATCCCATACTACCACCAAGGAATACCTAAGGTTCACAAATTGAAAGGTGTCATCGAAATGATAAGATCTTAGCACAGTACTTTGTGGAACAATTTTTAGTTGCCCACCGTCCCTGGCGGTCATCCAGGTTGCCACTCGTAAGTGGGATGCTAGCCGGGCCTGACAACGCACACCCTTGGCCAGTGCCAACGTGTGGGGATGATCAGTCCCATTGTCTACCCACCGTCCAAGATGGTCTTCCGGATATCCACTCGTAAGTGGGGTGCCACTTAGGCCAGGAAAAATCACAGTACTTCAACAAGCTCAACTCGATTCACAAAGTAACTGGCATAACAGTTACAAACTCGTTTCCGCGCAAAAGTTGGCATACTCTCCAACTTTATTTCCTTTAGAATGAAACAATGCTCGTTTGACGAGTCCACCCCGCACAAGTTTCTAGAGTTTTGTCGGAACTTGCTCTGATACCAATTGTGACGGGCCGAAAAATTACGCCTGGCACGCCTGGGCACGAAGGCCATAACTCCCCCGGTGCGCCATACTGATACTACTTACCATGCCTTATAGCTAGGAAAATGAACATCCATTTTCCCCTTCAAGCATGCTCGTGGAGCATGTTGCATCTAACTTAGCTTCCACACCGTTCCAACTTACCCTTGTTCCGCGAAGGGTTTATTAAGAAAACGAAAACTTTCCTAAAACGTCAAAAACGACCTTTTGAGGCTCTAAACGATGAAATTTGGCTAAATTCGGGTGGCCATGTGGATATATAGATCAACATGTATTGATCTTTGAGCCGTTTCCCATCAAAATTCACTCCTCTTGAGCTAAATTACGACACTCGGGTTTTCAGCCTATGTCTAATGCCTTAATAGGAAGTATGAGCATGTGATGAACGGAATACAACTTTCCTCATCAAGTTTGACCACAATCATCTATTGCGTCGAGCTACCGAGCCAGATGATATGAGAGGCCAGAATGTCGCAATCATCTCACAATTAGATGATATGAGCGACAAAGTGCTGGACCGGCAATGCTGCAACTCATTGCGGGCTGCCTACGTACCCTTCCCTACTTTAAAAGGATCAAGCACAGAGCGTAGTTCATCCTCGAAGGGACGGAAACCTAAACCAACTCGATTGCAAGGCCGTGGCCTAACAATAATGGTAATTGCCTGGACTGTATAGGCCATTCCGTAAAGATGCACAATGATTATGCATCATCGGGTCCGCGATATGGCATAGTGATATCTAAGCATCAAATACCCTCTTCGAAACGCTACACAACTATAAATGAGCCTTAGGAATCCTTTATACCCTTCCGGCTAAGCTATGAAGCCTATTTGGTACATAGTCCGCATATGCACCTTCAACCAACTACCCCTCCCTATATATGCCTTAATGGAATTTCTACAAGTATGGAAAGGGGACCAAATTGACATGCCTGCTTCACTGTTCATCCGCAATAATTGCGTTACTTCGAAATGATTGTGTTCATCCGCAATGATTGCGTTACTTCGCAATGATTGTGTTCATCCACAATGATTGTGTATTGCGCAACACTCGTTCGGCCAGCCCTCTCTGGCCTGATGCACAATGATTGTGCGACATTAGCTCTAGGCCAATAACCTCTATAATACGCAATGATTACGCTGCAATCTCGAGGCTACCTACCCAACTGGCCTAATGCATTATGATGATGCAACATTGGACTTTTGCCAATATGCCTACGCAATGTGGCTTCCTTTGCACCAAATATGGCCCCGGGCCAAATGCATCTCACTATGCAAAGGAATCTTTAGGTGAAGCTTCATCACAAGAAAATGAAGCATCTTTTAGCATGCTCCATGCTAAAAACACGGGATGTTACATTATCACACCCTTCAAAGAATTTCTTCCTCGAAATTCAAAATCAAAGCTATTATGGACAATCTCTTCGGTTTGGATTTCCTGAGCAAAAGTCTCATACCAGATGCTCAAAAATCACGGGTTTCTTCAAGTTATCGTGAACAACAATTTATACCTTTTGAGCAACCGTCCCATACCGCGTGCCCAGGAATCCAAAAGTGCCCACGAAAATACCAAGAATCGCAATTGGCCAGTGCCAAGAGGATATCTCGACCAGGTATCCAAGATGGCATCCCATACTACCACCCAGGAATACCTAAGGTTCACAAATTGAAAGGTGTCATCGAAATGATAAGATCTTAGCACAGTACTGTTTGGAAAAGTTTTTAGTTGCCCACCGTCCCTGACGGTCATCCAGGTTGCCACTCGTAAGTGGGATGCTAACCGGGCCTGACAACGCACACCCTTGGCCAGTGCCAACGTGTGGGGATGATCAGTCCCATTGTCTACCCACCGTCCAAGATGGTCTTCCGGATATCCACTCGTAAGTGGGGTGCCACTTAGGCCAGGAAAAATCACAGTACTTCAACAAGCTCAACTCGATTCACAAAGTAACTGGCATAGCAGTTACAAACTCGTTTCCGCGCAAAAGTTGGCATACTCTCCAACTTTATTTCCTTTAGAATGAAACAATGATCGTTTGACGAGTCCACTTCGCACAAGTTTCTAGAGTTTTGTGGGAACTTGCTCTGATACCAACTGTGACGGGCCGAAAAATTACGCCTGGCACGCCTGCCATAACTCCCCCGGTGCGCCATACTGATGCTACTTACCATGCCTTATAGCTAGGAAAATGCACATCCACTTTTCCTTGCAAGCATGCTCGTGGAGCATGTTGCAGCTAACTTAGCTTCCACACCGTTCCAACTTACCCTTGTTCCGCGAAAGGTTTATTAAGAAAACGAAAACTTTCCTAAAACGGCAAAAACGACCTTTTGAGGCTCTAAACGATGAAATTTGGCTAAATTCGGGTGGCCATGTGGATATATAGATCAACATGTATTGATCTTTGAGCCGTTTCCCATCAAAATGAACTCCTCTTGAGCTAAATTACGACACTCGGGTTTTTAGCCTATGTCGAACGCCTTAATAGGAAGTATGAGCATGCGATGAATGGAATGCAACTTTCCTCATCAAGTTTGACCACAATCATCTATTGCGTCGAGCTACCGAGCCAGATGATATGAGAGGCCAGAATGTCGCAATCATCTCACAATTAGATGATATGAGCGACAAAGTGCTGGACCGGCAATGCTGCAACTCATTGCGGGCTGCCTACGTACCCTTCCCTACTTTAAAGGGATCAAGCACAGAGTGTAGTTCATCCTCGAAGGGACGGAAACCTAGACCAACTCGATTGCAAGGCCGTGGCCTAACAATAATGGTAATGGCCTGGACCGTATAGGCCATTCCGTAAAGATGCACAATGATTATGCATCATCGGGTCCGCGATATGGCATAGTGATGTCTAAGCATCAAATACCCTCTTCGAAACGCTACACAACTATAAATGAGCCTTAGGCATCCTTTATACTGTTCCGGCTAAGCTATGAAGCTTATTTGGTACATAGTTCGCATATGCACCTTCAATCAACTACCCCTCCCTATATATGTCTTAATGGAATTTCTACAAGTATGGAAAGGGGACCAAATTGACATGCCTGCTTCACTGTTCATCCGCAATGATTGCGTTACTTCGCAATGATTGTGTTCATCCACAATGATTGTGTATTGCGCAACACACGTTCGGCCAGCCCTCTCTGGCCTGATGCACAATAATTATGCGACATTAGCTCTAGGAAAATAACCTCTATAATACGCAATGATTACGCTGCAATCTCGAGGCCACCTACCCAACTTGCCTAATGCATTATGATGATGCAACATTGGACTTTTGCCAATATTCCTACGCAATGTGCCTTCCTTTGCACCAAATATGGCCCCGGGACAAATGCATCTCACTATGCAAAGGAAGCTTTGGGTGAAGCTTCATCACAAGAAAATGGCGCATCTTTTAGCATGAGCCTTGCTAAAAACACGGGATGTTACATTATCACACCCTTCAAAGAATTTCGTCCTCGAAATTCAAAATCAAAGCTATTGTGGACAATCTCTTCGGTTTGGATTTCCTGAGCAAAAGTCTCATACCAGATGCTCAAAAATCACGGGTTTCTTCAAGTTATCGTGAACAACAATTTATACCTTTTGAGCAACCGTCCCATAACTCGTGCCCAGGAATCCAAAAGTGCCCACGACAATACCAAGAATCGCAATTGGCCAGTGCCAAGAGGATATCTCGACCAGGTATCCAAGATGGCATCCCATACTACCACCCAGGAATCCCTAAGGTTCACAAATTGAAAGTTGTCATCGAAATGATAAGATCTTAGCACAGTACTGTGTGGAACAGTTTTTAGTTGCCCACCGTCCCTGACGGTCATCCAGGTTGCCACTCGTAAGTGGGATGCTAGCCGGGCCTGACAACGCACACCCTTGGCCAGTGCCAACGTGTGGGGATGATCAGTCCCATTGTCTACCCACCGTCCAAGATGGTCTTCCGGATATCCACTCGTAAGTGGGGTGCCACTTAGGCCAGGCAAAATCACAGTACTTCAACAAGCTCAACTCGATTCACAAAGTAACTGGCATAGCAGTTACAAACTCGTTTCCGCGCAAAAGTTGGCATACTCTCCAACTTTATTTCATTTAGAATGAAACAATGCTCGTTTGACGAGTCCACTCCGCACAAGTTTCTAGAGTTTTGTCGGAACTTGCTCTGATACCAACTGTGACGGGCCGAAAAATTACGCCTGCTGGGCACGAAGGCCATAACTCCCCCGGTGCGCCATACTGATGCTACTTACCATGCCTTATAGCTAGGAAAATGCACATCCATTTTCCGTTGCAAGCATGCTCGTGGAGCATGTTTCAGCTAACTTAGCTTCCACAACGTTCCAACTTACCCTTGTTCCGCGAAGGGTTTGTTAAGAAAACGAAAACTTTCCTAAAACGGCAAAAACGACCTTTTGAGGCTCTAAACGATGAAATTTGGCTAAATTTGGGTGGCCATGTGGATCTATAGATCAATATGTCTTGATCTTTGAGCCGTTTCCCATCAAAATGAACTCCTCTTGAGCTAAATTACGACACTCGGGTTTTCAGCCTATGTCGAACGCCTTAATAGGAAGTATGAGCATGCGATGAATGGAATGCAACTTGCCTCATCAAGTTTGACCACAATCATCTATTGCGTCGAGCTACCGAGCCAGATGATATGAGAGGCCAGAATATCGCAATCATCTCACAATTAAATGATATGAGCGATAAAGTGCTGGACCGACAATGCTGCAACTCATTGCGGCTGCCTACGTACCCTTACCTACTTTAAAGGGATCAAGAACAGAGTGTAGTTCATCCTCGAAGGGACGGAAACCTAAACCAACTCGATTGCAAGGCCGTGGCCTAACAATAATGGTAACGGCCTGGACCGTATAGGCCATTCCGTAAAGATGCACAATGATTATGCATCATCGGGTCCGCGATATGGCATCGTGATGTCTAAGCATCAAATACCCTCTTCGAAACGCTACACAACTTTAAATGAGCCTTAGGCATCCTTTATACTCTTCCGGCTAAGCTATGAAGCTTATTTGGTACATAGTCCGCATATGCACCTTCAACCAACTACCCCTCCCTATATATGTCTTAATGGAATTTCTACAAGTATGAAAAGGGGACCAAATTGACATGCCTGCTTCACTGTTCATCCGCAATTATTGTGTTCATCCGCAATGATTGCGTTACTTCGCAATGATTGTGTTCATCCACAATGATTGTGTATTGCGCAACACTCGTTCGGCCAGCCCTCTCTGGCCTGATGCACAATGATTGTGCGACATTAGCTCTAGGCCAATAACCTCTATAATACGCAATGATTACGCTGCAATCTCGAGGCTACCTACCCAACTGGCCTAATGCATTATGATGATGCAACATTGGACTTTTGCCAATATGCCTACGCAATGTGGCTTCCTTTGCACCAAATATGGCCCCGGGCCAAATGCATCTCACTATGCAAAGGAATCTTTAGGTGAAGCTTCATCACAAGAAAATGAAGCATCTTTTAGCATGCTCCATGCTAAAAACACGGGATGTTACATTATCACACCCTTCAAAGAATTTCTTCCTCGAAATTCAAAATCAAAGCTATTATGGACAATCTCTTCGGTTTGGATTTCCTGAGCAAAAGTCTCATACCAGATGCTCAAAAATCACGGGTTTCTTCAAGTTATCGTGAACAACAATTTATACCTTTTGAGCAACCGTCCCATACCGCGTGCCCAGGAATCCAAAAGTGCCCACGAAAATACCAAGAATCGCAATTGTCCAGTGCCAAGAGGATATCTCGACCAGGTATCCAAGATGGCATCCCATACTACCACCCAGGAATCCCTAAGGTTCACAAATTGAAAGGTGTCATCGAAATGATAAGATCTTAGCACAGTACTGTTTGGAAAAGTTTTTAGTTTCCCACCGTCCCTGACGGTCATCCAGGTTGCCACTCGTAAGTGGGATGCTAACCGGGCCTGACAACGCACACCCTTGGCCAGTGCCAACGTGTGGGGATGATCAGTCCCATTGTCTACCCACCGTCCAAGATGGTCTTCCGGATATCCACTCGTAAGTGGGGTGCCACTTAGGCCAGGCAAAATCACAGTACTTCAACAAGCTCAACTCGATTCACAAAGTAACTGGCATAGCAGTTACAAACTCGTTTCCGCGCAAAAGTTGGCATACTCTCCAACTTTATTTCATTTAGAATGAAACAATGCTCGTTTGACGAGTCCACTCCGCACAAGTTTCTAGAGTTTTGTCGGAACTTGCTCTGATACCAACTGTGACGGGCCGAAAAATTACGCCTGCTGGGCACGAAGGCCATAACTCCCCCGGTGCGCCATACTGATGCTACTTACCATGCCTTATAGCTAGGAAAATGCACATCCATTTTCCGTTGCAAGCATGCTCGTGGAGCATGTTTCAGCTAACTTAGCTTCCACAACGTTCCAACTTACCCTTGTTCCGCGAAGGGTTTGTTAAGAAAACGAAAACTTTCCTAAAACGGCAAAAACGACCTTTTGAGGCTCTAAACGATGAAATTTGGCTAAATTTGGGTGGCCATGTGGATCTATAGATCAATATGTCTTGATCTTTGAGCCGTTTCCCATCAAAATGAACTCCTCTTGAGCTAAATTACGACACTCGGGTTTTCAGCCTATGTCGAACGCCTTAATAGGAAGTATGAGCATGCGATGAATGAAATGCAACTTGCATCATCAAGTTTGACCACAATCATCTATTGCGTCGAGCTACCGAACCAGATGATATGAGAGGCCAGAATGTCGCAATCATCTCACAATTAGATGATATGAGCGATAAAATGCTGGACCGGCAATGCTGCAACTTATTGCGGCTGCGTACGTACCCTTCCCTACTTTAAAGGGATCAAGCACAGAACGTAGTTCATCCTCTAAGGGACGGAAACCTAAACCAACTCGATTGCAAGGCCGTGGCCTAACAATAATGGTAACGGCCTGGACCGTATAGACCATTCCGTAAAGATGCACAATGATTATGCATCATCGGGTCCGCGATATGGCATAGTGATATCTAAGCATCAAATACCCTCTTCGAAACGCTACACAACTATAAATGAGCCTTAGGCATCCTTTGTACTCTTCCGGCTAATCTATGAAGCTTATTTGGTACATAGTCCGCATATGCAACTTCAACCAACTACCCCTCCCTATATATGTCTTAATGGAATTTCTACAAGTATGAAAAGGGGACCAAATTGACATGCCTGCTTCACTGTTCATCCGCAATGGTTGCGTTAATTCGTAATGATTGTGTTCATCCGTAATGATTGCGTTACTTCGCAATGATTGTGTTCATCCACAATGATTGTGTATTGCGCAACGCTCGTTCGGACAGCCCTCTCTGGCCTGATGCACAATGATTGTGCGACATTAGCTCTAGGCCAATAACCTCTATAATACGCAATGATTACGCTGCAATCTCGAGGCCACCTACCCAACTGGCCTAATGCATTATGATGATGCAACATTGGAATTTTGCCAATATGCCTACGCAATGTGCCTTCCTTTGCACCAAATATGGCCCCGGGCCAAATGCATCTCACTATGCAAAGGAAGCTTTGGGTGAAGCTTCATCACAAGCAAATGGCGCATCTTTTAGCATGCGCCATGCTAAAAACACGGGATGTTACATTATCACACACTTCAAAGAATTTCGTCCTCGAAATTCAAAGTCAAAGCTATTGTGGACAATCTCTTCGGTTTGGATTTCCTGAGCAAAAGTCTCATACCAGATGCTCAAAAATCACGGGTTTCTTCAAGTTATCGTGAACAACAATTTATACCTTTTGAGCAACCGTCCCATAACTCGTGCCCAGGAATCCAAAAGTGCCCACGACAATACCAAGAATCGCAATTGGCCAGTGCCAAGAGGATATCTCGACCAGGTATCCAAGATGGCATCCCATACTACCACCCAGGAATCCCTAAGGTTCACAAATTGAAAG